>NC_086449.1:812995921-813295921 GCF_028390025.1 Pseudophryne corroboree | reverse complement strand
GGGTACAGCCAATATCTACCTCCCACCTGGTTTGGGCTCTGGTTTTCAGAGCGGGAACTAATGCTAGTAGTGTCTTCTACCAAAAGGAGATCTCACCTGCCGAAGCATCCTTAGAGAGACGACCTAGGGCCTGAGACATAGTACGGTGCAATGGGGAGGGGATAAGGTGTAGGCTGTTCCACCAATGTTGTATTTGATAGTATCTGAGCCTCTCAGATTCAGGTAAAGCAAAGCGTTCTTGGATGGTAGAGAAGGAGCTGAGCACGGGCCCGTTGAACAGGTCTCCCAGTAGACCGATCCCCCTAGAACGCCAACCTGTCAAATTAAGATTAGGGATTAGGGCGGTCACTGTGCGTAGGAAAATTCGAGGCAAGGTATGAAGGGGAGAAGATGAGCCGATGGTCAGTTTATCCCAGACCTGTAGAGTGGCTCGGGGTTGAGGGGAGAAGGCATAGATCCGAAGGACGCATAGATTTAGGTAGCCAAAAAAGATCCCTCAAGGGGAACCCGGGGCAGGTTAGTTCCTCCAAACACGTCCACCCCGAATGTGCATCACTAGTAAGAGCTTTAATCTGAGCCAAGAGGCAAGCTTCTTGGTATAGAGAAAGGTTAGGCATGTCAAGGCCACCAACTCTCCTAGGTAATGACATCCTGGCGCGGGACAATTTAGGCGGTCGCAAAGCCCAGACATAATTGGTGAGGATAGTGGTAGCCTTGTCTAAATATTTCTTGGGGAAGACAAAGGGAATTGTGCAAAACAGAAACATTAGTTTGGGAAGCAACGACATTTTAAAGGTGGCCAGGCGGCCCAGCCATGATATCTCATAATTGAGCCACGATTTGGTGGACAATTGTAGCGCAGTCAGTAAAGGGGGGAGGTTAACGTCAAATACAAAAGAGGAGGACGGGGGGATATGGATATCCAAATACTTTATCGAGGTTGTTTGCCAATTGTAGGGGTATTTAGTGCGCAAAGGGGCTACGGAATGAGAGAGATTGATAGGCAGGGCGTCAGTTTTAGTTGTGTTTAATTTGTAGTAGGACACTGCAGAGTACCTATCTATAATATTGTGTAAATGAGGGAGTGAGGTGCAGGGGTCAGTTACAAATAAAAGAACATCATTTGCAAATAAACATAGTTTATGGGGGACGGTGCCGAGTTGGAGTCCTGGAAATTGTGGTTCCGCCCGAATCTTAGCTGCCAAAGGTTCAATCGCCAGGACAAAAATGAGAGGGGAGAGGGGGCAGCCCTGACGCGTGCCATTGTAAATTGGGAAGGGGGAAGACAGGAAACCATTACTAAAGACCCGGGCCGAGGGCGAGCTATACAGGGCTAGTATGGATGACAGGATACGGTTGCGGAAGCCAAATTTCAATAATACTTCCCGTATGTAGGTCCAGTTTATGCGGTCGAAAGCCTTCTCCGCATCCAGGGATAGCAGGAGGAGGCCCTGTTCACGGGCTATGGAGTCTACAAGGTTAAATACTCTACGGGTATTATCAGACGCTTGTTGACCAGGGATAACTCCGACCTAATCGGGGTGTATCAAGGAGGGAAGGAGGGCGTTCAGTCGGTAAGCTATTAATTTAGCATATATTTTAATGTCTCCGTTTAACAGCGCAATGGGGCGGTAGTTCTGGCAAGAAGTCATGTCCTTACATGGTTTAGGGATCGTGATGATGCGAGCCTCCAGCATCTCCGTTGGGAGAGTGCCCTGAGAAGTGATTTCATTATAAACTGTTACCAGGGATGGAGCCAGGAGGTCCTGGAGTGAAACATAAAAATCATTTTCAAAGCCATCTGGGCCTGGCGCTTTATCTTTGGGGAGAAATTTAATCGCCCTTAACGTGTCCGTGGTGGACCAGGGGGCATTCAGCACTTCTAATTGGTCGTCGGTAATGGAAGGAAGTTTCAAATCAGCGAGGAAGGAATTGATAGAGGGAAGAGTGGGCTGCGGGGTAGAAGGGTCAGTCGAGAGATTATAAAGTTGGGAATAGAAGTCAGCAAACTGATTTGATATCTCCAAAGGGTTAGATATTTTGGCGCCTGTTGGGGACATAATGAGCTTAATTCTATTCCTAGCTTGTTGCGCTCTAAGCTTACGAGCAAGCAGTTTTCCTGGTCTATTCCCCGCCAGGTAAAATTTCTGCCGCATCCTGTTTAATGAGGCCTGGGTACGCACCATAAGCAATGTCTGAAGCTGGGACCTAATATCAGCTCTTTCTGGAGAGATCTCGAAGGTCGAGCTTGGTTTTTCTCCTCCAGTTCCTTTAATTTACGCTCCAAATCATTCAAGCGTTGTTGATGTAGTTTCTTAAGGTGGGCTCCTGCCTGTATCGTCGCCCCTCTAGCAACGGCCTTCAGCGCGCACCAGAAATTCAGAGTGGACGTGTCCGAAGGAGAATTAAATTCCAAGTAGGACACGATGCTGTCTACTATAATTTTTTTAGATACGGGGTTGGCCAGTAAGTGAGGAGGGAGTCTCCAAGGTCGGGGCAGGGCATGCTGACTATTAAGATCCCATTTAAGAAACATTGGGGCATGATCTGACCAGGTTATTGGAAGACTCAAAATAGAAATTAAAGAAAGGATAGATCAAAGGCGATAACACAATCTTTACAATGAAATATACATCACATGTTCTGTTGTCCCATGGGGTAATTGCTGTATCAAAAGTTTCTTATTGTCCAGACGTCAAGCATGAAAAAAAGAAATAATACAATATATGTGTAGTATTGCTTTAAGACACTGGAAATAAACAGCCTGTGAATGTCCAGAAAAAGAAGCCTAGAGTGCCAGAGCCCAATTTGATAGTAGGTAAGGATAGTGTCTCGCCACCACTCCGCAGATAATTTTGGACGTACCAAGACTCACATCAAAAAGAGTAAGGACAGATATGTAAAGGTATCTTTCAATACTATATCAACTGTGTCATAAGGCAAAGAAGGAGTTTTGAATAATAAACGTACCCCACTCACTTTTGGAGGGGGATTGTTCCCACGTATAAAGGTATCTTTCAAATCAGGATAACATCCACGGTAATCCAATAAAGTTTTTATTAAAAGTTCATAAAAATTAGATGAGAGATTTTTCTATGCAATGTCCACTTTCTGATTTGTACAAAAAACATGCAGGTCAGATGTAATAGACAAAAATTGGCATAATCCGGTTTTATGTCAATACTAGCATGTTGAAGATACTTCAAAAATGGTTTTCCATAGAAAGAATGAAAAACAAAAAGGTAAAAGAATCACTACCTGGTTTCACCAACGACGTTTCGACCTCTCTGGTCTTTTTCAAGGTCTCTTGAAAAAGACCAGGGAGGTCGAAACGTCGTTGGTGAAACCAGGTAGTGATTCTTTTACCTTTTTGTTTTTCATTCTTTCTATGGAAAACCATTTTTGAAGTATCTTCAACATGCTAGTATTGACATAAAACCGGATTATGCCAATTTTTGTCTATTACATCTGACCTGCATGTTTTTTGTACAAATCAGAAAGTGGACATTGCATAGAAAAATCTCTCATCTAATTTTTATGAACTTTTAATAAAAACTTTATTGGATTACCGTGGATGTTATCCTGATTTGAAAGATACCTTTATACGTGGGAACAATCCCCCTCCAAAAGTGAGTGGGGTACGTTTATTATTCAAAACTCCTTCTTTGCCTTATGACACAGTGGATATAGTATTAAAAGATACCTTTACATATCTGTCCTTACTCTTTTTGATGTGAGTCTTGGTACGTCCAAAATTATCTGCGGAGTGGTGGCGAGACACTATCCTTACCTACTATCAAATTGGGCTCTGGCACTTTAGGCTTCTTTTTCTGGACATTCACAGGCTGTTTATTTCCAGTGTCTTAAAGCAATACTACACATATATTGTATTATTTCTTTTTTTCATGCTTGACGTCTGGACAATAAGAAACTTTTGATACAGCAATTACCCCATGGGACAACAGAACATGTGATGTATATTTCATTGTAAAGATTGTGTTATCGCCTTTGATCTATCCTTTCTTTTATTTCTATTTTGAGTATTCCTTTGATCTGTTATTTGGACGGATCTGTTGAGGATTTAGATTGGGCTGATAACTTTGCGCCAGGAATTTACACTACTGTTTTCTTCTATTTTCATTGTCCAGGTTATTGGAAGGATATCCGCGGATCTAGTAAATTGGAGGGTCCATTTATCAGAAAACAAAAAATCAATGCGGGAATAGGAGTTGTGAACGGGAGAGTAGTATGTGTACTCACGGCCCGTAGGGTTTTGCACTCGCCAAATATCGTAGAGGTCAAATTCAGCCAGGAGATTGCGGAAGGCTAAGCATGGGGCGTTAGAGGAGGCTAATGGGGAAGGGGAGGGCCTGGGAGACCTGTCCAACCTAGGGTCAAAGACCAGATTAAAGTCCCCCATGAGAAGGAGCGAGCCTGTATGGTTCCTATGGATAACTAAACATAGTTTACGTAAAAAGGCCACTTGGTTTGAGTTAGGGGCATAAGCTGAAACCAAGGTAACCGGTTTGTCATTTAAAAGGCCACTCAAGATAAGATAATGGCCATTTTTATTGGCAATTTGGGAGTGTAAAGTGAAGGAGACAGAGTTTTTAAACAATATAGCTACACCATTCCTCTTAAAAGGGCCGTTTGCAAAATAACCGATAGGGAACCTGTGGTCTTTAAACGTAGGGGGCGCTAAGGATGAAAAGTGCGTCTCCTGCAGCGCAATAACATCTACCTTGTGCCTAGCAAAATAGTCCAATGCTAACCTTCGCTTATTAGGGCAGTTTAACCCCTTAACGTTCATGGACAGAACCTGGAGCATCGAGACGGTCTAAAGCACTCAATGAGTGGTGAGATATTTTGGTATACATATAAGAAATGATTTTGTCTCATACATTAGAGTGTTGCGAGAGGGGGGAGGGAGGGAGGAAATAACGAGGGAAGAAAGGGTAAGAACAAACCAAAACGACCCAGTACATCTGGTCGGTATAACTACTGCAAGGAAAGCAAAAAAATGCAGTAGTACATTAACGGGGGGGAACATGTGGCCTAACGCCACCACCACCTATGAACCTAGATGAGGAGAGAGAAAAAAAGAGATATGTACAGATACAAATATGCCTACCAACCATGTAAAGACAACAGAGAACATATACGCATGAACTAATGTACTAAACCATGAGCACGGAGCCGGGACTCCAGCGTTACAACTACTAACAGGGTGACTCACGTGGCCGCGTCTAGACGAAAGGCTAAGACCGATCCGTTAGAACGGTACAGCATAAATTCCAAGTTTACAGTGACGACTTCAGGCGACGAGCCACTCCGATTGAAGGGTTGACTGTTTCTTAGATCCAGACGGCAGCGTGACAGGAATATCCCACTCCGATAGCAGCTTGACTCCAGCTTCCAATGAGGCAACCGTGTAGGATTTATTTTCATAGGAGATGATGAGCTTTACCGGAAAACCCCATCGATAATTGATCTCTTGGTCACGAAGCGCCAGGGTAACAGGGATAAACGAACGTCTTTTAGCCAAAGTCAAAGCCGAGAAATCCGAAAAGAGTTGTAATCCACCAAGCGCATCAGAATCCGAGTCTCTTGCCGCCTTTAGGATGCGTTCTTTCGTCGTGAAGAAGTGCACTCTCATGAGCGTGTCTCGCGGTAGCGAGGGGGGAACCGAGCGTGGTTTAGGTAGTCTATGGATCCTGTCTATAAGCAGCTCCCTGGGGTCAGCCCTGGGCAAGAGCTTCCTAAATAACGCAGTGGCGTAATCTTCCAGCTCGGAATTTTGCATGGAGTCGGGAATGCCTCGGATCTTGATATTATTGCGCCGAGATCTGTCCTCGATATCCGCAATCTTAAGTTTAAACGCCTCCAGGTCATTCTGCTGTTGATCATGAGCCGCTATGAGATCATTGTGAGACGAGACTAATTCTTCGACTTTCCGTTCCAGATGGTCTGTGCGTTCCCCTATTATTATTATTAACCTTATTTATATGGCGCCACAAGGGTTCCGCAGCGCCCAATTACAGAGTACAAATGCACATAAAAAATAGGAACACAGTGACTTACAGTTGAATACAATATAGGACAAGTACGGGGCAACTAAGCATAACTACACCAGTAAACATAGAGATAAGTTCCAGGTGGTCAAAAAACTGTGGGATCTGGGCAGTTGAGGATTATTAAAGTAAGAAAAGTATAAGCACATGAGGGAAGAGGGCCCTACTCGTGAGAGCTTACATTCTAAGGGGAGGGGTAGACAGACAGGGATGACACAGATGGGGTACATAGAGAGCGTGGAACAGAGGGTTATGTTGAAATTTGGCTAGGTTTGGTAAAGAAATGGGTCTTAAGAGCCCGTTTGAAGTTTTGTAGAGAGGTGGAGAGTCTGAGGGGGAGAGGTAAAGAATTCCAGAGAAAGGGAGCAGCACGTGAAAAATCTTGGAGATAGGAGTGGGAGGAAGTAATCAGAAGACAGGAGAGTCAGCGTGCATTAGCAGAGCGAAGAGGACGGGTGGGAGAGTAAAGGGAGATAAGGTCAGAGATGTAGATGGGAGAGGAGTGGGTGAGGGCTTTGTAAGTGAGTGTGAGAAGTTTGAATTGAATTCTGAAAGGGAAGGGAAGCCAGTGGAGGGCCTGTAGGAGAGGGGAGGTAGACGTAGTGCGTTTGGTGAGGAAGATGAGCCGGGCAGCAGCATTGAGGATAGATTGGAGTGGAGAGAGGTAATTGTCAGGGAGGCCAGTTAAGAGGAGATTACAGTAGTCCAGTCTGGAAATAATCAGTGAGTGAATAATGATCTTAGTGGCATCCTGGGTGAGAAAAGGTCTGATTCTAGAAATGTTTTTGAGATGAAAATGACAGGTTTGTGAGAGGTGCTGAATGTGCGGTTTGAAGGAGAGGGAGGAGTCAAGGATTATGCCAAGACAACGTACTTGGGGGCTAGGGGAGATAGTCGTGCCATCAATGGATAATGAGATTGTGGGAGGTGAGGCTGTGCGGGAGGGTGGGAAGATGATCAGCTCAGTCTTAGACATGTTGAGTTTAAGAAAGCGCTGAGACATCCAGGAAGAGATAGCAGAAAGACAGTTTGAGGTACGAGTGAGGAGAGCCGTGGAGAGATCAGGGGAGGAGAGGTAGATTTGAGTGTCATCAGCATAGAGGTGGTGTTGGAAGTTAAAAGAACTAATGAGTTCACTTAAAGAGGACGTATAGAGAGAGAAAAGGAGAGGACCAAGAACAGAGCCTTGGGGGACACCAACAGTTAGTGGAAGTGGGGGGGAGGTAGCATCATGAGAGGAGACAGAGAAGGAACGATCAGAGAGGTAGGAGGACAGCCAGGAGAGGGCAGTATCACGCAGACCAAGAGAGTGAAGGATTTGCAGAAGGAGAGGGTGGTCCACAGTGTCAAAAGCAGCAGAGAGGTCAAGAAGAATAAGCAGAGAGTAGTGGCCCTTAGATTTGGCTGCATGGAGGTCATTGCAGACTTTTGTGAGGGCAGTTTCAGTGGAGTGGAGAGAACGGAAACCAGACTGGAATGGGTCAAGCAGTGAGTGAGAGGAAAGAAAGGCAGTGAGGCGATTATAGAGAATACGCTCAAGAAGTTTGGAGGCAAAGGGGAGGAGAGAGATGGGTCGATAGTTGGAGAGAGTGTTAGGATCAAGGGTAGTTTTTTTAAGAATAGGGGAGACAAGAGCATGCTTGAAGGCAGAGGGGACAGTGCCTGATGAAAGGGAGAGATTGAGAAGGTGGGCAAGATGGGAACAGGCAGAAGGGGAGAGGTAACGGAGGAGGTGGGAGGGGATAGGGTCGAGCGGGGAGGTTGTGGGGGGGAGGAACGGATGAGGGCCATGACTTCCTCGCCAGATACATGGGAGAAAGATGTCAGAGTTGGTAAGAGGGAAGGGGAGGGGTGGCAAGGGATGGGTGGTGGCTGGTTGCTGTCTGGTGGGAAGTGATATCCTGACGTATGGAGTCAATCTTGGATGTGAAATAAGTGGCAAAGTCAAGAGCAGACAAAGAGGAAGGGAGAGGAGGTGGTGGTGGGCAGAGGAGGGAGTTAACAGTGGCAAAGAGGCGCCGGGGGTTGGAAGACTGTGTAGAAATGAGGATTTTGAAGTATGATTGTTTAGCAAGGGAAAGGGCAGTACTGAAGGATGAGAGCATGAATTTGAAATGGAGGAAGTCTGCTTTAGAGCGTGATTTCCTCCACTGTCGCTCGGCAGTACGTGAGCATTTTTGTAGGTATCTGGTGCATTTGGTGTGCCAGGGTTGAGGAGTTGATCTGCGAGGGTGAATAGTGGTTGGCGGAGCAACAGAGTCAAGGGCAGAAGTAAGAGATGCATTGTATAGGGATGTGGCTTGTTCAGGGCATGTGAGAGAGAGAAGAGGAGAGAGAAGGGAGTCAAACAGGGAGGACAGGGATGAGGTGTCAATAGCCTAAATGTTACACTTCGTGATGGTAGCCTTAGGAGGTAGAGATGGGGAAGCAGAGATAGATAAGTTGAAAGAGAGCAAGTGGTGGTCAGAGAGGGGAAAAGGGGAATTTGAGAAATCAGAAATATCACAGCGGTGAGTGAAAACCAGATCCAGTGAGCTCCCGTTCACATGGGAGGGTGAGGTGGTCCACTGGGAGAGACCAAGTGAAGAGGTGAGGTTAAGGAGTTTAGAGGCAGGTGATTTTGTGGGGTTATCGATAGGGATGTTGAAATCACCTAGAATAATGGAGGGAATGTCAGAAGAGAGGAAGTGAGGTAGCCAGGAAGCAAAGTTGTCGAGGAATTTGGAGGAAATGCCAGGTGGACGGTAGATTACAGCAACTTGAAGATTAGTAGGTTGGTAGAGGCGTAATGCATGGACCTCAAATGTAGAGAATGTAAGAGAAGGTTCTGGAGGAATAAGTTGGTATGTATAGCTTGAGGGTAAAAGGATCCCAACACCACCCCCATGGCGACCCCCGGGTCGGGGTGTGTGTGAGAATGTGAGGCCCCCAGCAGAGAGAGCAGCAGGAGAAGTGGTGTCATGAGGAGTAATCCAGGTTTCTGTAATGGCCAGGAGGTGCAGGGAGTTGGAAATGAAAAGGTCATGAATGGGGGCCAGTTTGTTGCAAATATATCTGGCATTCCAGAGTGCACAAGATAGGGGGTATGAGTTTGTGGGAGAGATGTGAATGAGATTATCAGGATTGCTGTAGCGTTGAGGTAGGAGTAATTTGGAAGGAGAGGATAAAGAGGGTGTGATGATGGTGCTGGGGCCTTGGCTAGGAAGGGAGACTGCATGCGTGAGACAGGGAGGGAGTGCAGTTTGATACTGGTGGAGGAGAGGTGAGGAGACAGGCAGCGGAGGGAGAGAGCAGGGTTGAGTGGTGGGGTATAAATGGTGTGAAGGGGCAGAAGTGAATTGCAATGGGGAAACAGAAGAGGGGTAGGGAGGCAGACAGAGGAGAGGAGAGAGGACGAGATGTAGGAGACTGGGAGAGAGGGATAGAGGTGGTAACAGGGGACAGAATAAAGGATTAGAAGGACAATGAGTAATGGGGGTTGCCAGCCTGGCCATAGTGTGGATGGTGTGTAAACTGGTAGTAAAATGAGAATAGGAGGAGGAGTGGTGGCTGTATGAGAGAGCAGTGAAGTTTGCAGAAAGAAATACAATTTGCAAGTATTTAAAATGATGTTAATATCTACAGATTGTAATGATTTGTAAAGGTCAGCGCACTAATTGGTTGGTAAGAGTATGTATTGGGTGTGTGATGGTCTGGGTGAAGTTTGTGTACCACGCGGATGTGTGTGTTAATGATAATCACTCTAACCGTTGGATTGCCGTGTGCATCTATTTTAATTTTCCTTTCAGTTATTTGTCCATCCTGTATACCACTAGGAAGGTATACTCAATAAAGGGTAGTCTGCAGGACACACCTGAAAGAGGTGGACAAATAACTGAAAGGAACCATTATTTAACCCTCATAGGTTGTTGCCAGTAAGGACAACCTTGATACTGTATAAACATTTCCAAAATAAAATTAAAATAGATGCACACGGCAATCCAACGGTTAGAGTGATTATCATTAACACACACATCCGCGTGGTACACAAACTTCACCCAGACCATCACACACCCAATACATACTCTTACCAACCAATTAGTGCGCTGACCTTTACAAATCATTATTCCACGCAAGGAGGTAGGACGCCTTCAGGTACAGCAGCACAATCGGTACCCCATTTCTGTGAGCGCAGCTTCCACCCTTTTTCCAATATCTACAGATTACCAGTAAATCAAATATTTGTTGATGCTAGATGGAAAATCACACAGTGTTGGCAAACCACAAGTCAGTGTTACTTCTTCAAATATGCTTCTTAATTAAACATTTGTTTTCCAGGTATTTGCAGGGTCAGAGTAAAAGTTGTATTGCAGGTTTTTTGCAGAAAGTGAATGTTTAGTTTCCGGGTAAGTGAGGTTTGGAGAATAATAGGTGTGTACATACATTTGTAGCTGCAGTCCAAGTTTTGGTGGATTGTGATGATTTATTTGCTTTTGTTTGGAGTTTCCATGCAGTTTCCGTCCAGTTGTAGTCCAGTATAAGTCCCAGACGAATCCCTTAGAAATTTTCTCCCTTTGAGATCTTTCTCCACACAATGATTCAGCTACGCTAATTCAGCTAAACTACACACTAATATAAAGCCCAAACATGTGTATGTAAGCACATTGATTGATTGGACCCTCCCCTAGCCCATCACCCATTTGGACCAATAAAACTTAAACAAATGATGTGTAGGGATGAAACCATTACACATCCCCCAAATAACTACAAATAAAACTTGAATAAATCTGCTAATATTTAATACACTAGTGACTAGACATACCTATGGCTAGGCATTCAGGATATTCCTATATGATAATTAGCAGACTCAGTACAGCTTGCTGGGCAGTGTTGTTCCACTAGACATACCTATGGCTAGGCATTCAGGATATTCCTATATGATAATTAGCAGACTCAGTACAGCTTGCTGGGCAGTGTTGTTCCACTAGACATACCTATGGCTAGGCATTCAGGATATTCCTATATGATAATTAGCAGACTCAGTACAGCTTGCTGGGCAGTGTTGTTCCACTAGACATACCTATGGCTATAGCATGCAGTTCTGTCTTAACCTCTCGGACAGTCGCTGTGAGATCTTGGGTCAGCTCTGTTTTAAACGCTGATAGAGCCTGATACAGAGTTTTGACCGTGAGAGGGGCGTCGGATTCCGGGTCGAACCTCGGAGCAGAAACAGGACTGCGGGAAGTGTCTGTCGCAGAGGTGGCTATAGGGGACTTCCGTGCAGTAGAGGGGGCAGGAGCCGCTTTCTGAGATGGAAAAGATACTCTAGGAGGGAGCACCTCTTTTACCTTTTTTGACGGCATTCTGAAGCGATAGATCCCAGAGAATATAAAGTGAAAGGTTAGGTAAGCATAGAGTTCAAAGGTGGTGGTGTGTAAACGGTCTGGACTACATCAGAAGAACGGCATCACCAGAGGCCCGGCATCCGGTCATCACCCTCCAGCAGGGAGGGAGCCAGGTACCCAGGCAGCAGCCAGCAGCACAGCGTCACAGGGGTCGGGCAGGCAGTGCCCCCCTGGGCAAACACTCACCCCTCCTGGGATAGTCCCACGGTATTGTGCAGCGTCGAGGAGTATGAGGAGGGAGCACAGAGAAGGAGCCAGGCCATCCACAGCTGCAGGGGGAGATAAGTGACTCTTAGCAGGCCTCCACACCAGTAGGGCTCAGCAGGCGTGTGTGTGCAGCTAATTTAGGCCCCGGATCCCGGTGCTGGTGTAGGCCTCAACTCCCGTGGGCTTCAAAAAGGGCAGCAGACCCCTCGGCTCCGGAGGGCAAGGAGCGGGAGCTTGGCCCTCGCCGCTGTCCCCGATGTTCTGGGGCAGGAGAGGGGCCTTGAGTGAGCCGGCCTGGAGGTATGGGGGAGCCGCCAGGGGTCCCGGTGCGGCCGCGTTCCGGTCCCGGAGCCCGCGCCCGGGTAGGCCCCAAACTCGAGGTCTCGGCTTTGGGACGAAGCGGAGGCCTCAACTGTAAAACAGTGCCAGGGGGCACCTCTCCAGCCTCCCCGGGTCCTGGGCGCGATGGGCACTCGCCAGAGGGCAAAATCGGAGGAGATACATGCACTTTAGGTGCAGGGCCGGCAGGAGCTCATACAGGGCACATCCAGACAGGGTGCAGGTCAGGCCACGCCCCACACACACAGCTCCACTTTAAAAGATTGATAAAAGTTAGCAGAGAACCCATCTGGGCCATGGGCTTTATCAGGTGGAAGCGCACCAATAGTCGCCACTATTTCATCAGTAGTCCAAGAGGAGCTAAGGGACAGGCAGGCCGTGGAGTCCAAAGAAGGAAGGGATAAGGATTGCAGAAAAGCATCAATATTTACCTGAGAAGGTTGGGAGGTGTCCCAGTCGTCCCGGAGATTATAGAGGCCAGAATAATATTCCACAAATGCGTTAGCAATTTGATGTGGGTCAGATATTTTAGCGCCTTGAGGATTAAAGACATGGTGCACACGGTCCCTCGCTTTTCGTCCCCTTAATTTACTAGCCAATAATCTACCAGCCTTATTGCCAAAGGCATAGAATTTCTGATTAAGTCGCTCTATATTACGCTGCACTTCACGCAGTGAAAAGGAGATAACTTTTTCCCGAGCTAGAAGGAGTCGCCTATATAGAGTTTTGTCAGTCGGAGTCACCTTGTGGGCCCTCTCCAAATCAAGAGCCTCCAGTTCAGCTTGTTCATAAATCCGTTTATAGTCCCTCTTTAATTTAGCAGCAATTTGTATAGCCGACCCTCTAACAAAAGCCTTAAGGCAACACCAATGGTTAAACAATGAAGTGTCGTTGGGGTAATTTTCTTGAAGATAAATGGACACAGACTGCTGAATAGCTTGTCGAGCCTCCGGACAGGAGAGGGCCCCATAGCCTAGCCTCCACGGCCCAGGGACGACCCTCCTACCCCCTATATCCCACACTAACAACAAGGGAGAGTGGTCCAACCACGTCATAGGCAAGATATCAATTTTGCTGATAGAAGGTAACGTCCATCTGTCAGAAAAGGCCAAATCTATTCGAGAATATGAACGGTGGACATGTGAGTAGCATTAATAATCTTTCATCGTAGGATGTTGAGATCTCCAAATGTCATGAAGATCATATTCAGCTATCAATCTACTAAAACCTTTAGCGAAATCTTGAGGTTTGAGACACCGTGACACGGTCGTCCGGGACCTATCCATATTTGAATCAAGAACCATATTAACGTCCCCCAAGACCAAAAGTGCGCCAGTAACGTGCGTCTGCAGTACTGAAAAAAACCTTTTACAAAAGGCCAACTGTCTAGTGTTGGGGGCATAGCAGGACACTAGGGTGACATCTACACTATCTAACTTCCCGACCAAAATCAGGTATCTCCCTTCGGGATCCGGGTGTTGGGCCAAGACCCTAAAAGAGCATTGTTGGGAGATCAAGATGGCTACACCCACTTTCTTCTCCGGGGCCATTAGCCATGTAACAATGGGGGAATTTAGAGTTCTGAAACAGGGGAGGTGCCGGCCCCCTGAAGTGGGTCTCTTGGACCGTAACAATATGAGCTTTAAGCCTATGGTAGTTAAGGGCAAGCTTCCTCTTCTGAGGAGAGTTTAAGCCCTTAACATTAAGCAAAACTACATTGAGCATTATGAAGAAGATAGAGGGTGCAATACATGACAAACATACTAGGTGACATAAGAGAATACAAGGGCTGGCAATAGGACAACAAAATACCGAAAACAAAATACAGATTAACATTTATGGGAAAAAAAAGACAACTGAACTGACCCCACCAGGATAAACATGGGGGTTAGCGGCCTGAGCCCTGTCGCCCCTAGATGAAAAACCCAGAAGGTATCCGTTGGTGCCCCTCTGCGCCATCCGAAGCAGCGATAAAAACCTTTGTTTACTATGAAAAAGCAATAACAAGCCAACAGGCAGCACACAGTAGTACGGAGGGTCCCCAAACTACTAAACACCCAAATATAAAAAACAACAGTCATAACAATGTACAAAGTCATATCAGGAGGAGGAACTTCACTTAAAAAGAAAAATCTCTCTTTCCGCTCATGTAACCAATGAACTAAACAATGATTAAATGCAGGTCTACAGCAGAGAAGCTAAGAAAACTAAGAGAAACAACGGCAAAGGGATCATCCCAATCCAGCCTTAGACCAGTCTTGTTGAAGACCACGAGTAGGAGAGCCACGGTCTAAAGGGCCAACTAAGTTCCATCTCTCCAACATTTTCATGCCGTCCGGCACATTAGTGAGAACAATCGTGGAGCCGTCCTTAGATATCAGCAATTTAGTGGGGAATCCCCACCGGTAGGAAATGTTGGCCCTCCTGAGAGCCAGGTGACAGGTTGAAAGGAGCGTCGTTTCAGCAGCGTGTCCCTAGAAAAGTCACCAAACAGCTGAAGAGTGTCAGGAATCCGCAGTCTCCATTGCATCACTTCCAGTGAACAGGGCTCTCCTGGCTTCAGTCCTCTGTCCTCAGAGTATCCCCTGTGAATTGGACCTGTGGAACTACAGGTCCCAGCAGTTCCAGTTCTGTTCCAGTTTTCAGTCTACTGCAGCCTGGAGTACACAGTGCTTCAGCTAACTCACAGCTGATCTGAACACCTAATCCAGCGGGGTGTGTTCTCACAGATGCAACATCCAATCATCACAGACCAAGGGGTATAAACTTCAGTTCCTATCTCAGTCTCATTGCCTTGGACAATGCGTCACATTCTGTGAACGGGCGGCTCCTGTTTGCAGTCTTCTGTCTTCAGAGATCCTTGTGTATTAGACCCGTGGAACAACAGGTCCCAGCTGTTCCAGTTCCGTTCCAGTTTCCAGTTCCAGGTTCCAGCTCTCTTGCAAGTCACATTCTGTGAACAGGCGTCAACTGTTTGCAGAGATACCCTTGTGTATTGGACCTGTGGAACTACAGGTCCCAGCAGTTCCAGTTCCGTTCCAGTTTCCAGTTCCAGGTTCCAGCCTTGGACAGCACGTCACATTCTGTGAACAGGCGTCTCCTGTTTGCAGTCATCTGTCTGCAGAGATACCCCTGTGTATTGGACCTGTGGAACTACAGGTCCCAGCAGTTCCAGTTTCCAGTTCCAGGTTCCAGTCTTCAATTCTTTGTTTCCAGCAATCTCCTATTTCTGGCATCTCCAAGTTGTTTCCCTGTTCCAGTGTTCCTGTGGAACTACAAGTAGCAGCAACCACTCCAGCTCTCCTGCGAGTCACATTCAGTGTGCACGTTCCTGTGTTCCAGTCTCCAGTCTTCATTGTTCCAGTTTGCTACAAACTCCAGCCACAGTCTGCTACACCAATCTGCAGTAGAGACTTTCCTCAGGTGTGTTCTCAGCCTCTTCACCTAATTACCAGCATTCCACACTGTGCATTGCCTTTAGCACTTAACATCTTGTTGTGTTAGAACTGTCTCCTGCTAGGGCCTTGCTTGGCTTAAAGACGTATGCTTCTACAGAGACTGTGTGCTTTGATGGCTATTCGTTATATACCAGAGTTTGTTTGCTGCATCTGATTTCATTATTGCCTTATCATTTATATCAAGATTCAAGTTCATCTTCATTGCTTATTTGTTACCAGTGACTTTTGAAATATTCATTTATCGGATTAAGTTATTATTCATTGTTCCTGTCATCGGTTATCCCTTTGTGATAATAAATATCAAGCGCACATGCGCGGAACTGTTTGTCCGTTTCCCAGTTTCCTCTATCACTCCTACACTGACCCACTAGTGCCCCCTCCGGGGACATACTAAACCAGAACCCTGACAGTGAGAGCCCAACGCCTCAGTTGTATCTGAGGATGGCCAAGCCGCCCTCAAGAGCGCCTCCTTCACATGGAAGAAATGGATCCTTATCAGGATATCCCTAGGGACATCAGCAGGAGCGTTCCTGGCCTTGGGAAGGCGATGTATCCGTTCTATCAGGAGATCACTAGAAGTGAATGATGGGGCCAATTTCCGGAATAACGCAATAGTGTAATCATGTAAAGAACTATTAGATACAGTCTCCGGGACACCGCTCAGCTTCAAGTTATTCCTTCTGGATTTATCCTCCATTTCCGACACCTTATCTCGCAGAAGAGAAACCTCCATTTCAAGTTAATCTTGGGAGGAAATAAGATCATTGTGAGAACCAACTACCGCCTCCATTGTTGTCTCGAGGTGGTCGGTTTGGCCACCTAATTCATCTATAGACCGCTGGCACGTGTGAAGGGTGGCTTTAAACGCTGCAGCAACTTCATCTTTAAAGGACGATAACAGAGCCTTCATAGAACCAACTGTAAGCGCATCATTGTCATCCATAGCGCTAGGCTTGACAGGGGCCGGACCCAATGAGGAAGCACTACTACCAGAAGCTGAAGCAGGAGAAAGTCCTCTGGAGGAGGGAGCGCTAGGTTCTTGCGGTTTAGAGGGTTTAGGTGACGGTCTAAAGAATGCAACATGAGAAGCAGTTTTAGCGGCTTTAACTTTTTTAGGAGGCATATCGTACAGAAGATGTGAGGTATAATAAGCGTCTCTGGTAGTTTTAGTATAAACGAAAGGACAGATCCACTATATTCGTTCTTGTTATAACATTACACGAAACCAAAGGGGTGACAGGGGGTTACAATAGATTCATTCGCCCAGACGAGGGCTCCTAGCAGAGGGAAGCATCTTCATTGCGGGTGCGAGATATCAGTAGGCAGGTAACAGAGGACAGCTGGTCTTGTGTAACAAACGAGGTTACCCTGCGCTTGATAAGTGGCCGCAGCATGCTCAAACTGGAAGCTGGGTAGGTGTAAAGGGTTAAGGGTAGCTGCAGAGCACTTCAGGGTATGCCTCTCCCCCTGACAGTGACTGACATAAGTAGCCAGAAAATATTTACAAACGTAGTGGCGAGAGGGTTCACAACAATCTCCACTACCAGTATTAAAAGTGGGTGCAACAGTATTCCCTGTCTATAGCTAACAGGGTACAGAGGGTTAAGGGCAGCTGCAGAGAGACCGCTCAGGATATAACTAACCCCTGCCAGTGATTGGTGTGGGCAGCCAGGGTATGAGTGCGGAGGAAGTGGGGAGAAGACTCCCAATAGTCTCCACAGCCGGAGGCAGGAGCAGGGGTAGGCTGCATCCCATCCCAAGAGAAGGTCTCCAGATATGGCCGCACCTCCAATAAACAAAATGGCGCTGGCAGCTCCGTACAGGAGTACAGCAGCTCAGGTACCTGCTGCCCCAACGGGTGATATCAGCTGTGTTGGTGGAAGTGGTGAGTAATGAATCCCCCGGCGGTCGCAGGAATGACTCAGCCGGGTGCAGGGCGGGTGACGGAGGTGTCCAGTCTCGGGCGCTCCGTCGCTGGACCAGCTCTGCACAGCAACAAAGCCCCTCTCCGGACGCCGCGGCTATCAGGGCACCACGTCGCTCGAGGCAGTTAGGCGGGAGACAGATGCAGGAACGGGGAGGGGGGAAAGCTGCTGCAGCCCTCGCACTCCGGGACTCAATTCGACTTTTAAAAAAGTGGAATTGAGCTGAGGGAGCTGAGACGGGGGTGAGCCGCGGGGAGGGCAGCGCTACAGCAGCGGCTACAACAGCGTAGCAGGAGGAAGTGTCACAGCCGCCACTCATGGCACCATCCAACCGGCTCCAGCAAGCGAGATCTCGCTTGCTGGAGCCGGGTGAACGCTGCTGTGAGCGGCGGCTGTGACACATCCTCCTGCTACGCTGTTGTAGCCGCTGCTGTAGCGCTGCCCTCCCCCGTCTCCTCCTCTCGGCTCCCTCATCTCAATCCAACTTTTTTTTAAAGTCGGATTGAGATGGTCGGAAACGTGGACAAAACCTGTCGGATTTGGCTATTCCGCTGATCCACGTGCTTTCCGACAAAGTCGAATTCCCCGACTTGTCGTATAAAAAAAGCCAGAATAGAATAGGTCGGAACCCCTTTCCGACCTGAAAAAGTCGTAAATTGCCGTCTTTCTGACAAGACGGCAGTTTCGACTTCATTTGAATATACCCCATAGTCTCACACGCATATGTTGCCTCATAGCCATATTTCCCTCTGTCTCTCAGTGACAGTCCCCACATCCCTCTGTCTCAGTGAGACCCCCACATTTACCTGTCTCTCAGTGACCCCCCAAACATTCCCCTCTGTCTCTTCGTGACTACCAGGGCCGGTTCTTGATCTTGTGGCGCCCCGGGCAAAATATAGGGGCGTGGCTTCAAATGGGGGCGTGGTCACGACGCTGAAAGAAAAAGAAAAAAGAAAAAAGTATACTTACCATCCCCGTTCCTGATACAGACCGCAGCAGACCCCTCCGCCGGCGGCGCCGCTCTTCTCCTCTCCTCTCTTCGATCTATGGGAGAGACGTTATTACGTTTCTCCCATAGAACAGCATAGACACTAGAGGTCAATTATGACCCCTAGTGTCTGTGCCACTATGCTGTGAGATGCGCGATGACGTCATCGCGCATCGCACAGCAAAGGTCCTCTACATGAAGGGAAACTAGACGCGTCTGGCTACCTTCAAAGCTGTGGGGCACAGCAGGGCACTGCGGGGGGCACAGTGGCGGATCTTGCACTGCTGCGCGCCATCCGGAAGGCGCCGGAGCCCTCCGGAAGACGGCGCCCCGGGCAAAAGTACCGCTTGCCCGTGGCAAGAACTGCCACTGGTGACTACCACACACACTCACAATCCCTTCTGTCTCTCAGTGACACCCCCCAGCAATACACACACATTCCCCCCTGTTTCTCAGTGACACCCCCTCCTAAACACACATTCCCTTCTGTTTTTCAGTGACACCCCCCATACACAAACATTCTTCTCTGTTTCTCAGTGACACCACCCCTACACACACATTCCCCTCTGTTTCTCAGTGACACCCCCCTACACACACATTCCCCTCTGTTTCTCAGTGACACCCCCCTACACACACATTCCCCTCTGTTTCTCAGTGACACCCCCCATACACACACATCCCCCTCTGTTTCTCAGTGACACCCCCCCCTACACACACATTCCCCTCTGTTTATCAGTGACACCCCCCCCCCCCTACACACACATTCCCCTCTGTTTATCAGTGACACCCCACCCTACACACACATTCCCCTCTGTTAATCAGTGACACCCCCCATACAAAAACATTCTTCTCTGTTTCTCAGTGACACCCCCCCTACACACACATTCCCCTCTGTTTCTCAGTGACACCCCCCTACACACACATTCCCCTCTGTTTCTCAGTGACACCCCCCATACACACACATCCCCCTCTGTTTCTCAGTGATACCCCCCATACACACACATCCCCCTCTGTTTCTCAGTGATACCCCCCATACACACACATCCCCCTCTGTTTCTCAGTGACCTCCCCACCATACACACACATTCCCCTCTGTTTCTCAATGACACCCCCCCAGACATACACACACATTCCCCTCTGTTTCTCAGTGAACCCACCCCTACACACACATTCCCCTCTATTTCTCAGTGACACCCCCCATACACACACATTCCTCTCTGTTTCTCAGTGACCCCCCATACACACACATTCCCCTCTGTTTCTCAGTGACA
This sequence comes from Pseudophryne corroboree, assembly GCF_028390025.1. Lineage (NCBI taxonomy): Eukaryota > Metazoa > Chordata > Amphibia > Anura > Myobatrachidae > Pseudophryne > Pseudophryne corroboree. The sequence goes on along the minus strand of NC_086449.1, from coordinate 813,276,278 downwards.
CTCCCCTACACACACATTCCTCTGTTTCTCAGTGACACCCCCATACACACACACACATTCCCCTCTGTTTCTCAGTGACACCCCCCCCATACACACACATTCCCCTCTAATTCTCAGTGACACCCCCCCATACACACACATTCCCCTCTGTTTCTCAGAGACACCCCCCATACACACACATTCCCCTCTGTTTCTCAGTGACCCCCCCCCATACACACACATTCCCCTCTGTTTCTCAGTGACACCCCCCCATACACACACATTCCCCTCTGTTTCTCAGTGACACCCCCCATACACACACATTCCCCTCTGTTTCTCAGTGACACTCCCCTACACACACATTCCTCTGTTTCTCAGTGACACCCCCATACACACACATTCCCCTCTGTTTCTCAGTGACACCCCCCCCCCATACACACACATTCCCCTCTAATTCTCAGTGACACCCCCCCCATACACACACATTCCCCTCTAATTCTCAGTGACACCCCCCCCCCATACACACACATTCCCCTCTAATTCTCAGTGACACCCCCCCATACACACACATTCCCCTCTGTTTCTCAGAGACACCCCCATACACACACATTCCCCTCTGTTTCTCAGTGACACCCCCCCATACACACACATTCCCCTCTGTTTCTCAGTGACCCCCCCCATACACACAATCCCCTCTGTTTCTCAATGACACCCCCCCTACACACTCATTCCCCTCTGTTTCTCAGTGACACCCCCCATACACACACATTCCTCTCTGTTTCTCAGTGACCCACCCATACACACACATTCCCCTCTGTTTCTCAGTGAAACCCCCCCATATACACACAATTCCCTCTGTTTTACAGTGACACCCCCCATACACACACATTCCCCTCTGTTTCTCAGTGACACCCCCCCACACACACACATTCCCCTCTGTTTTTCAGTGACACCCTCCATACACACACATTCCCCTCTGTTTCTCAGTGACACCCCCCATACACACACATCCCCCTCTGTTTCTCAGTGACACCCCCCATACACACACATCCCCCTCTGTTTCTCAGTGACCTCCCCACCATACACACACATTCCCCTCTGTTTCTCAATGACACCCCCCCAGACATACACACACATTCCCCTCTGTTTCTCAGTGAACCCCCCCTACACACACATTCCCCTCTATTTCTCAGTGACACCCCCATACACACACATTCCTCTCTGTTTCTCAGTGACCCCCCATACACACACATTCCCCTCTGTTTATCAGTGACACCCCCCCATACACAAACATTCCCCTCTGTTTCTCAGTGACACCCCCCATACACACACATTCCCCTCTGTTTCTCAGTGTCCCCCCCCCATACACACACATTCCCCTCTGTTTCTCAGTGTCCCCCCCATACACACACATTCCCCTCTGTTTCTCAGTGACAACCCCCATACACACACATTCCTCTCTGTTTCTCAGTGACAACCCCCATACACACACATTCCTCTCTGTTTCTCAGTGACCCACCCCCCCATACACAGACATTCCCCTCTGTTTCTCAGTGAAACCCCCCCATATACACACAATCCCCTCTGTTTTACAGTGACACCCCCCCATACACACACATTCCCCTCTGTTTCTCAGTGACACCCCCCCACACACACACATTCCCCTCTGTTTTTCAGTGACACCCCCCATACACACACATTCCCCTCTGTTTCTCAGTGACACCCCCCCTACACACACATTCCCCTCTGTTTCTCAGTGACAACCCCCATACACGCATATTCCCCTGTTTCTCAGTGACACCCCCCTACACACACATTCCCCTCTGTTTCTCAGTGACACCCCCCAGCCATACACATACACATTCCCCTCTGTTTCTCAGTGACCCCTCCCCCCATACATACACATTCCCCTGTTTCTCAGTGACACCCTCCCTACACACACATTCCCCTCTGTTTCTCAGTGACACCCCCCCTACACACACATTCCCCTGTTTCTCAGTGACACCCCCCCTACACACACATTCCCCTGAGTTTCTCAGTGACATCCCCCCATACACACACATTCCCCTCTGTTTCTCAGTGACACCCCCCTACACGCATATTCCCCTGTTTCTCAGTGACACCCCCCTACACACACATTCCCCTCTGTTTCTCAGTGACACCCCCCAGCCATACACATACACATTCCCCTCTGTTTCTCAGTGACCCCTCCCCCCATACATACACATTCCCCTGTTTCTCAGTGACACCCTCCCTACACACACATTCCCCTCTGTTTCTCAGTGACACCCCCCCTACACACACATTCCCCTGTTTCTCAGTGACACCCCCCCCTACACACACATTCCCCTGAGTTTCTCAGTGACATCCCCCCATACACACACATTCCCCTCTGTTTCTCAGTGACACCCCCCATACACACACATTCCCCTCTGTTTCTCAGTGACACCCCCCATACACACACATTCCCCTCTGTTTCTCAGTGACACCCCCCATACACACACATTTCTCTCTGTTTCTCAGTGACCCACCCATATACACACATTCCCCTCTGTTTCTCAGTGACCCCCACCCCCCAGACATACACACATATTCCACTCTGTTTCTCAGTGACACATCCCCAGACATACACACATATTCCACTCTGTTTCTCAGTGACACCCCCCCCCCCTACACACACATTCCCCTCTGTTTCTCAGTGGCACCACCTGCCCCATACACACACATTCCCCTCTGTTTCTCAGTGACACCCCCCCCCCCCATACACACACATTCCCCTCTGTTTCTCAGTGGCACCCCCCCAGCAGTACACACACATTCCCCTCTGTTTCTCAGTGACACCCCCCCTACACACACATTCCCCTCTGTTACTCAGTGCCCCCTCAACACACACATTCCCCTCTGTTTCTCAGTGACAACCCCCATACACACACATTCCTCTCTGTTTCTCAGTGACCCACCCCCCCATACACAGACATTCCCCTCTGTTTCTCAGTGAAACCCCCCCATATACACACAATCCCCTCTGTTTTACAGTGACACCCCCCCATACACACACATTCCCCTCTGTTTCTCAGTGACACCCCCCCACACACACACATTCCCCTCTGTTTTTCAGTGACACCCCCCATACACACACATTCCCCTCTGTTTCTCAGTGACACCCCCCCTACACACACATTCCCCTCTGTTTCTCAGTGACAACCCCCATACACACACATTCCCCTCTGTTTCTCAGTGACACCCCCCTACACGCATATTCCCCTGTTTCTCAGTGACACCCCCCTACACACACATTCCCCTCTGTTTCTCAGTGACACCCCCCATACACACACATCCCCCTCTGTTTCTCAGTGACACCCCCCATACACACACATCCCCCTCTGTTTCTCAGTGACACCCCCCCTACACACACATTCCCCTCTGTTTATCAGTGACACCCCCCCCCCTACACACACATTCTCCTCTGTTTATCAGTGACACCCCCCCTACACACACATTCCCCTCTGTTTATCAGTGACACCCCCCATACACAGACATCCCCCTCTGTTTCTCAGTGACACCCCCCATACACAGACATCCCCCTCTGTTTCTCAGTGACACCCCCCATACACACACATCCCCCTCTGTTTCTCAGTGACCCCCCCCCCCCCATACACACACATTCCTCTCTGTTTCTCAATGACAACCCCCCAGACATACACACACATTCCCCTCTGTTTCTCAGTGAACCCCCCCCTACACACACATTCCCCTCTATTTCTCAGTGACACCCCCCATACACACACATTCCTCTCTGTTTCTCAGTGACCCCCCATACACACACATTCCCCTCTGTTTCTCAGTGACACCCCCCCATACACACAGATTCCCCTCTGTTTCTCAGTGACACCCCCCATACACACATATTCCCCTCTGTTTCTCAGTGACACCCCCCTACACACACATTCCCCTGTTTCTCAGTGACACCCCCATACACACACATTCCCCTCTGTTTCTCAGTGCCCCCCCATACACACACATTCCCCTCTGTTTCTCAGTGAAACCCCCCCATATACACACAATCCCCTCTGTTTTACAGTGACACCCCCCATACACACACATTTCCCTCTGTTTCTCAGTGACACCCCCCCACACACACACATTCCCCTCTGTTTTTCAGTGACACCCCCCATACACACATATTCCCCTCTGTTTCTCAGTGACAACCCCCATACACACACATTCCCCTCTGTTTCTCAGTGACAACCCCCATACACACACATTCCCCTCTGTTTCTCAGTGACACCCCCCTACACGCATATTCCCCTGTTTCTCAGTGACACCCCCCTACACACACATTCCCCTCTGTTTCTCAGTGACACCCCCCATACACACACATTCCACTCTGTTTATCAGTGACACCCCCCCCCTACACACACATTCCCCTCTGTTTATCAGTGACACCCCCCCTACACACACATTCCCCTCTGTTTATCAGTGACACCCCCCATACACAGACATCCCCCTCTGTTTCTCAGTGACACCCCCCATACACAGACATCCCCCTCTGTTTCTCAGTGACACCCCCCATACACACACATCCCCCTCTGTTTCTCAGTGACCCCCCCCCCATACACACACATTCCCCTCTGTTTCTCAATGACACCCCCCCAGACATACACACACATTCCCCTCTGTTTCTCAGTGAACCCCCCCCCTACACACACATTCCCCTCTATTTCTCAGTGACACCCCCCATACACACACATTCCTCTCTGTTTCTCAGTGACCCCCCATACACACACATTCCCCTCTTTTTCTCAGTGACACCCCCCCATACACACAGATTCCCCTCTGTTTCTCAGTGACACCCCCCATACACACATATTCCCCTCTGTTTCTCAGTGACACCCCCCTACACACACATTCCCCTGTTTCTCAGTGACACCCCCATACACACACATTCCCCTCTGTTTCTCAGTGCCCCCCCATACACACACATTCCCCTCTGTTTCTCAGTGAAACCCCCCCATATACACACAATCCCCTCTGTTTTACAGTGACACCCCCCATACACACACATTTCCCTCTGTTTCTCAGTGACACCCCCCCTACACACACATTCCCCTCTGTTTCTCAGTGACAACCCCCATACACACACATTCCCCTCTGTTTCTCAGTGACACCCCCCAGCAATACACACACATTCCCCTCTGTTTCTCAGTGACACCCCCTACACACACATTCCCCTCTATTTTTCAGTGACACCCCCCTACACGCATATTCCCCTGTTTCTCAGTGACACCCCCCCTACACACACATTCCCCTTCTTTCTCAGTGACACCCCCCAGCCATACACACACATTCCCCTCTGTTTCTCAGTGACACCTCCCCCCTACACACACATTCCCCTCTCTTTCTCAGTGACACCCCCCAGCAATACACACACATTCCCCTCTGTTTCTCAGTGACATCCCCCCTACACGCATATTCCCCTGTTTCTCAGTGACACCCCCCTACACACACATTCCCCTCTGTTTCTCAGTGACACCCCCCTACACACACATTCCTCTCGGTTTCTCAGTGACCCCCCCCCCCAGCAATACACACACATTCCCCTCTGTTTCTCAGTGACACCCCCCCACACGCATATTCCCCTGTTTCTCAGTGACACCCCCTACACACAGATTCCCCTCTGTTTCTCAGTGACACCCCCCCTAAACGCATATTCCCCTGTTTCTCAGTGACACCCCCCCCCAGACACACACATTCCCCTGTTTCTCAGTGACACCCCCACATACACACACATTCCCCTCTGTTTCTCAGTGACACCCCCCCCCCTACACACACATTCCCCTGTTTCTCAGTGACACCCCCCATACACACACATTCCCCTCTGTTTCTCAGTGACATCCCCCATACACACACATTCCCCTCTGTTTCTCAGTGACATCTCATACACCCCCATTCCCCTCTGTTTCTCAGTGACCCCCCCCCCATATACACACATTCCCCTGTTTCTCAGTGACACCCCCCCAGCCATACACACACATTCCCCTCTCTTTCTCAGTGACCACTCCCCCCATACATACACATTTCCCTGTTTCTCAGTGACACCCCCCCCCATACACACACATTCCCCTCTGTTTCTCAGTGACCCCCCCCCCCTCGGTATACACACATTCCCCTGTTTCTCAGTGACACCCCCCCTACACACACATTCCCCTAAGTTTCTCAGTGACACCCCCCTCCATACACACACATTCCCCTCTGTTTCTCAGTGACACCCCCCATACACACACATTTCTCTCTGTTTCTCAGTGACCTACCCATACACACACACACACACACACATTCCCCTCTGTTTCTCAGTGACACCCCCCCCCCAGACATACACACATATTCTACTCTGTTTCTCAGTGACACCCCCACCCGCTACACACACATTCCCCTCTGTTTCTCAGTGGCACCCGCCCATACACACACATTCCCCTCTGTTTCTCAGTGACACCCCCCCCCAGCAATACACACACATTCCCCTCTGTTTCTCAGTGACACCCCCCTACACACATATTCCCCTCTGTTACTCAGTGCCCCCTCAACACACACATTCTCCTCTGTTTCTCAGTGACCCCTCCCGCCCATACACACACATACCCCTGTTTCTCAGTGACACCCCCCCAGCCATACACACACATTCCCCTCTGTTTCTCAGTGACCCCTCCCCCCATACACACACATTACCCTCTGTTTCTCAGTGACACCCTCCCTACACACACATTCCCCTGTTTCTCAGTGACACCCCCCCTACACACACATTCCCCTCTGTTTCTCAGTGACACCCACCCATACACACACATTCCCCTCTGTTTCTCAGTGACACCCCCATACACACACATTTCTCTCTGTTTCTCAGTGACCCACCCATACACACACTTTCCCCTCTGTTTCTCAGTGACCCCCCCCCCAGACATACACACATATTCCACTCTCTTTCTCAGTGACACCCCCCCTACACACACATTCCCCTCTGTTTCTCAGTGGCACCCCCCCATACACACACATTCCCCTCTGTTTCTCAGTGACACCCCCCCAGCCATACACACACATTCCCCTCTGTTTCTCAGTGACTCCTCCCCCATACATACACATTGCCCTGTTTCTCAGTGACACCCCCCCATACACACACATTCCACTCTGTTTCTCAGTGACACCCCCCTACACACACATTCCCCTCTCTTTCTCAGTGACACCCCCCTACACACACATTCCCCTCTATTTATCAGTGACACCCCCCTACACGCATAATCCCCTGTTGCTCAGTGACACACCCCTACACACACATTCCCCTCTCTTTCTCAGTGACCCCCCCCCCAGCAATACACACGCATTCCCCTCTGTTTCTCAGTGACACTGCCCCCTACACGCATATTCCCTTGTTTCTCAGTGACACCCCCCCTACACACATATTCCCCTCTGTTTCTCAGTGACACCCCCCCTACACACACATTCCTCTCTGTTTCTCAGTGATATCCCCCATACACGCATATTCCCCTGTTTCTCAGTGACACCCTCCTATACACACATTCCCCTCTGTTTCTCAGTGACACCCCCCCTACACGCATATTCCCCTGTCTCTCAGTGACACCCTCCTACACACATTCCCTTCTGTTTCTCAGTGACAACACCCCTACACGCATATTCCCGTTTCTCAGTGACACCCCCCCATGCACACACATTCCCCTGTTTCTCAGTGACACCCCCCCCAGCAATACACACACATTCCCTTCTGTTTTTCAGTGACACCCCCCCTACACGCATATTCCCCTGTTTCTCAGTGACACCCTCCTACACACACATTCCACTCTGTTTCTTAGTGACACACCCCCTACACGCATATTCCCGTTTCTCAGTGACACCCCCCCATACACACACATTCCCCTGTTTCTCAGTGACACCCCCACATACACACACATTCCCGTTTCTCAGTGACACCCCCCCTACACACACATTACCCTCTGTTTCTCAGTGACATCTCATACACCCCCATTCCCTTCTGTTTCTCAGTGACCCCCCATAAACACACATTCCCATGTTTCTCAGTGACACCCCCCAGCCATACACATACACATTCCCCTCTGTTTCTCAGTGACCCCTCCCCCCATACATACACATTCCCCTGTTTCTCAGTGACACCCTCCCTACACACACATTCCCCTCTGTTTCTCAGTGACACCCCCCCTACACACACATTCCCCTGTTTCTCAGTGACACCCCCCCTACACACACATTCCCCTGAGTTTCTCAGTGACACCCCCCATACACACACATTCCCCTCTGTTTCTCAGTGACACCCCCCATACACACACATTTCTCTCTGTTTCTCAGTGACCCACCCATATACACACATTCCCCTCTGTTTCTCAGTGACCCCCACCCCCCAGACATACACACATATTCCACTCTGTTTCTCAGTGACACATCCCCAGACATACACACATATTCCACTCTGTTTCTCAGTGACACCCCCCCCCCCTCCCCCTACACACACATTTCCCTCTGTTTCTCAGTGGCACCACCTGCCCCATACACACACATTCCCCTCTGTTTCTCAGTGACACCCCCCCCCCCCCATACACACACATTCCCCTCTGTTTCTCAGTGACACCCCCCCAGCAGTACACACACATTCCCCTCTGTTTCTCAGTGACACCCCCCCTACACACACATTCCCCTCTGTTACTCAGTGCCCCCTCAACACACACATTCCCCTCTGTTTCTCAGTGACCCCTCCCCTCATACACACTCATTCCCCTGTCTCTCAGTGACCCCCCCAGCCATACACACACATTCCCCTCTGTTTCTCAGTGACACCCCCCCACACACACATTCCCCTGTTTCTCAGTGACACCCCCCCATACACACAAATTCCCCTCTATTTCTCAGTGACAACCCCCCTACACATACATTCCCCTGTTTCTCAGTGACACCCCCCTACACACACATTCCCCTCTGTTTCTCAGTGACACCCCCCATACACACACATTCCCCTGTTTCTCAGTGACACCCCCCCTACACACACATTCCCCTCTGTTTCTCAGTGATACCCCCCCTACACACACATTCCCCTCTGTTTCTCAGTGACATCTCATACACCCCCATTTCCCTCTGTTTCTCAGTGACCCCCCATATACACACGTTTCTCAGTGACACCCCCCCCAGCCATACACACACATTCCCCTCTCTTTCTCAGTGACCCCCCCCCGCCCCCCTCGGTATACACACATTCCCCTGTTTCTCAGTGACACCCCCCCATACACACACATTCCCCTCTGTTTCTCAGTGACCCCCCCCCCCCCTCGGTATACACACATTCCCCTGTTTCTCAGTGACACCCCCCCTACACACACATTCCCCTAAGTTTCTCAGTGACACCCCCCTCCATACACACACATTCCCCTCTGTTTCTCAGTGGCACCCCCCATACACACACATTTCTCTCTGTTTCTCAGTGACCCACCCATACACACACACACACACACATTCCCCTCTGTTTCTCAGTGACCCCCCCCCCCCAGACATACACACATATTCCACTCTGTTTCTCAATGACACCCCCACCCGCTACACACACATTCCCCCCTGTTTCTCAGTGGCACCCACCCATACACACACATTCCCCTCTGTTTCTCAGTGACACCCCCCCCCCCACAGCAATACACACACATTCCCCTCTGTTTCTCAGTGCCACCCGCCCATACACACACATTCCCCTCTGTTTCTCAGTGACACCCCCCCCCAGCAATACACACATATTCCCCTCTGTTACTCAGTGCCCCCTCAACACACACATTCTCCTCTGTTTCTCAGTGACCCCTCCCGCCCATACACACACATACCCCTGTTTCTCAGTGACACCCCCCCAGCCATACACACACATTCCCCTCTGTTTCTCAGTGACCCCTCCCCCCATACACACACATTACCCTCTGTTTCTCAGTGACACCCTCCGTACACACACATTCCCCTGTTTCTCAGTGACACCCCCCCCTACACACACATTCCCCTCAGTTTCTCAGTGACACCCCCCCATACACACACATTCCCCTCTGTTTCTCAGTGACACCCCCCCATACACACACATTCCCCTCTGTTTCTCAGTGACACCCCCCATACACACACATTTCTCTCTGTTTCTCAGTGACCCACCCATACACACACTTTCCCCTCTGTTTCTCAGTGAACCCCCCCCCCCCCAGACATACACACATATTCCACTCTCTTTCTCAGTGACACCCCCCCTACGCACACATTCCCCTCTGTTTCTCAGTGGCACCCCCCCATTCACACACATTCCCCTCTGTTTCTCAGTGACACCCCCCAGCCATACACACACATTCCCCTGTTTCTCAGTGACCCCTCCCCCCATACATACACATTGCCCTGTTTCTCAGTGACACCCCCCCATACACACACATTCCACTCTGTTTCTCAGTGACACCCCCTACACACACATTCCCCTCTCTTTCTCAGTGACACCCCCCTACACACACATTCCCTTCTATTTTTCAGTGACACCCCCCTACACGCATATTCCCCTGTTGCTCAGTGACACCCCCCTACATGCATATTCCCCTCTCTTTCTCAGTGACACCCCCCCCCAGCAATACAATCACATTCCCCTCTGTTTCTCAGTGACACCGTCCCCTACACGCATATTCCCTTGTTTCTCAGTGACACCCCCCCTACACTCATATTCCCCTCTGTTTCTCAGTGACACCCCCCTACACACACATTCCTCTCTGTTTCTCAGTGACATCCCCCACACACGCATATTCCCCTGTTTCTCAGTGACACCCTCCTATACACACATTCCCCTCTGTTTCTCAGTGACACCCCCCCACACGCATATTCCCCTGTTTCTCAGTGACACCCTCCTACACACACATTCCCTTCTGTTTCTCAGTGACACCCCCCCCTACACGCATATTCCCGTTTCTCAGTGACACCCCCCCATACACACACATTCCCCTGTTTCTCAGTGACACCCCCCCCAGCAATACACACACATTCCCTTCTGTTTTTCAGTGACACCCCCCCTACACGCATATTCCCGTTTCTCAGTGACACCCTCCTACACACACATTCCACTCTGTTTCTTAGTGACACCCCCCCTACACGCATATTCCCGTTTCTCAGTGACGCCCCCCCATACATACACATTCCCCTGTTTCTCAGTGACACCCCCACATACACACACATTCCCGTTTGTCAGTGACACCCCCCCTACACACACATTACCCTCTGTTTCTCAGTGACATCTCATACACCCCCATTCCCTTCTGTTTCTCAGTGACCCCCCATACACACACATTCCCGTTTCTCAGTGACACCCCCCCAGCCATACACATACACATTCCCCTCTGTTTCTCAGTGACCCCTCCCCCCATACATACACATTCCCCTGTTTCTCAGTGACACCCTCCCTACACACACATTCCCCTGTTTCTCAGTGACACCCCCCCTACACACACATTCCCCTCAGTTTCTCAGTGACATCCCCCATACACACACATTCCCCTCGGTTTCATAGTGACACCCCCCATACACACACATTCCCCTCTGTTTCTCAGTGACTTCACCCCTACACACACATTCCCCTCTCTTTCTCAGTGACACCCCCCTACACACATATTCCCCTCTGTTACTCAGTGCCCCCTCAACACACACATTCTCCTCTGTTTCTCAGTGACCCCTCCCGCCCATACACACACATACCCCTGTTTCTCAGTGACACCCCCCCAGCCATACACACACATTCCCCTCTGTTTCTCAGTGACCCCTCCCCCCATACACACACATTACCCTCTGTTTCTCAGTGACACCCTCCCTACACACACATTCCCCTGTTTCTCAGTGACACCCCCCTACACACACATTCCCCTCAGTTTCTCAGTGACACCCCCCCATACACACACATTCCCCTCTGTTTCTCAGTGACACCCCCCATACACACACACTCCCCTCTGTTTCTCAGTGACACCCCCCATACACACACATTTCTCTCTGTTTCTCAGTGACCCACCCATACACACACTTTCCCCTCTGTTTCTCAGTGACCCCCCCCCCCCCCCAGACATACACACATATTCCACTCTCTTTCTCAGTGACACCCCCCCTACACACACATTACCCTCTGTTTCTCAGTGGCACCCCCCCATACACACACATTCCCCTCTGTTTCTCAGTGACACCCCCCCAGCCATACACACACATTCCCCTCTGTTTCTCAGTGACTCCTCCCCCCATACATACACATTGCCCTGTTTCTCAGTGACACCCCCCCATACACACATATTCCACTCTGTTTCTCAGTGACACCCCCTACACACACATTCCCCTCTCTTTCTCAGTGACACCCCCCTACACGCATAATCCCCTGTTGCTCAGTGACACACCCCTACACACACATTCCCCTCTCTTTCTCAGTGACCCCCCCCCCCGAGCAATACACACGCATTCCCCTCTGTTTCTCAGTGACACTGCCCCCTACACGCATATTCCCTTGTTTCTCAGTGACACCCCCCTACACACATATTCCCCTCTGTTTCTCAGTGACACCCCCCTACACACACACTCCTCTCTGTTTCTCAGTGATATCCCCCATACACGCATATTCCCCTGTTTCTCAGTGACACCCTCCTATACACACATTCCCCTCTGTTTCTCAGTGACACCCCCCCTACACGCATATTCCCCTGTCTCTCAGTGACACCCTCCTACACACATTCCCTTCTGTTTCTCAGTGACAACCCCCCTACACGCATATTCCCGTTTCTCAGTGACACCCCCCCATGCACACACATTCCCCTATTTCTCAGTGACACCCCCCCCAGCAATACACACACATTCCCTTCTGTTTTTCAGTGACACCCCCCCTACACGCATATTCCCCTGTTTCTCAGTGACACCCTCCTACACACACATTCCACTCTGTTTCTTAGTGACACACCCCCTACACGCATATTCCCGTTTCTCAGTGACACCCCCCTATACACACACATTCCCCTGTTTCTCAGTGACACCCCCACATACACACACATTCCCATTTCTCAGTGACACCCCCCCTACACACACATTACCCTCTGTTTCTCAGTGACATCTCATACACCCCCATTCCCTTCTGTTTCTCAGTGACCCCCCATAAACACACATTCCCATGTTTCTCAGTGACACCCCCCAGCCATACACATACACATTCCCCTCTGTTTCTCAGTGACCCCTCCCCCCATACATACACATTCCCCTGTTTCTCAGTGACACCCTCCCTACACACACATTCCCCTCTGTTTCTCAGTGACACCCCCCCTACACACACATTCCCCTGTTTCTCAGTGACACCCCCCCTACACCCACATTCCCCTGAGTTTCTCAGTGACATCCCCCCATACACACACATTCCCCTCTGTTTCTCAGTGACACCCCCCATACACACACATTCCCCTCTGTTTCTCAGTGACCCACCCATATACACACATTCCCCTCTGTTTCTCAGTGACCCCCCCCCCCTGAGCAATACACACGCATTCCCCTCTGTTTCTCAGTGACACTGCCCCCTACACGCATATTCCCTTGTTTCTCAGTGACACCCCCCCTACACACATATTCCCCTCTGTTTCTCAGTGACACCCCCTACACACACATTCCTCTCTGTTTCTCAGTGATATCCCCCATACACGCATATTCCCCTGTTTCTCAGTGACACCCTCCTATACACACATTCCCCTCTGTTTCTCAGTGACACCCCCCCTACACGCATATTCCCCTGTCTCTCAGTGACACCCTCCTACACACATTCCCTTCTGTTTCTCAGTGACAACCCCCCTACACGCATATTCCCGTTTCTCAGTGACACCCCCCCATGCACACACATTCCCCTATTTCTCAGTGACACCCCCCCCAGCAATACACACACATTCCCTTCTGTTTTTCAGTGACACCCCCCCTACACGCATATTCCCCTGTTTCTCAGTGACACCCTCCTACACACACATTCCACTCTGTTTCTTAGTGACACACCCCCTACACGCATATTCCCGTTTCTCAGTGACACCCCCCCCATACACACACATTCCCCTGTTTCTCAGTGACACCCCCACATACACACACATTCCCGTTTGTCAGTGACACCCCCCCTACACACACATTACCCTCTGTTTCTCAGTGACATCTCATACACCCCCATTCCCTTCTGTTTCTCAGTGACCCCCCATAAACACACATTCCCATGTTTCTCAGTGACCCCTCCCCCCATACATACACATTCCCCTGTTTCTCAGTGACACCCTCCCTACACACACATTCCCCTCTGTTTCTCAGTGACACCCCCCCTACACACACATTCCCCTGTTTCTCAGTGACACCCCCCCTACACACACATTCCCCTGTTTCTCAGTGACACCCCCCCTACACACACATTCCCCTGAGTTTCTCAGTGACATCCCCCCATACACACACATTCCCCTCTGTTTCTCAGTGACACCCCCCATACACACACATTCCCCTCTGTTTCTCAGTGACACCCCCCATACACACACATTTCTCTCTGTTTCTCAGTGACCCACCCATATACACACATTCCCCTCTGTTTCTCAGTGACCCCCACCCCCCAGACATACACACATATTCCACTCTGTTTCTCAGTGACACCCCCCCCCCCCCCCCCTACACACACATTCCCCTCTGTTTCTCAGTGGCACCACCTGCCCCATACACACACATTCCCCTCTGTTTCTCAGTGACACCCCCCCCCATACACACACATTCCCCTCTGTTTCTCAGTGACACCCCCCCAGCAGTACACACACATTCCCCTCTGTTTCTCAGTGACACCCCCTACACACACATTCCCCTCTCTTTCTCAGTGACACCCCCTACACACACATTCCCCTCTATTTTTCAGTGACACCCCCCTACACGCATATTCCCCTGTTGCTCAGTGACACCCCCCTACATGCATATTCCCCTCTCTTTCTCAGTGACACCCCCCCCCCAGCAATACACACACATTCCCCTCTGTTTCTCAGTGACACCGTCCCCTACACGCATATTCCCTTGTTTCTCAGTGACACCCCCCCTACACTCATATTCCCCTCTGTTTCTCAGTGACACCCCCCTACACACACATTCCTCTCTGTTTCTCAGTGACACCCCCCCACACGCATATTCCCCTGTTTCTCAGTGACACCCTCCTACACACACATTCCCTTCTGTTTCTCAGTGACAACCCCCCTACACGCATATTCCCGTTTCTCAGTGACACCCCCCCATACACACACATTCCCCTGTTTCTCAGTGACACCCCCCCCAGCAATACACACACATTCCCTTCTGTTTTTCAGTGACACCCCCCCTACACGCATATTCCCCTGTTTCTCAGTGACACCCTCCTACACACACATTCCACTCTGTTTCTTAGTGACACCCCCCCTACACGCATATTCCCGTTTCTCAGTGACGCCCCCCCATACATACACATTCCCCTGTTTCTCAGTGACACCCCCACATACACACACATTCCCGTTTGTCAGTGACACCCCCCCTACACACACATTACCCTCTGTTTCTCAGTGACATCTCATACACCCCCATTCCCTTCTGTTTCTCAGTGACCCCCCATACACACACATTCCCGTTTCTCAGTGACACCCCCCCAGCCATACACATACACATTCCCCTCTGTTTCTCAGTGACCCCTCCCCCCATACATACACATTCCCCTGTTTCTCAGTGACACCCTCCCTACACACACATTCCCCTGTTTCTCAGTGACACCCCCCCTACACACACATTCCCCTCAGTTTCTCAGTGACATCCCCCCATACACACACATTCCCCTCGGTTTCTCAGTGACACCCCCCATACACACACATTCCCCTCTGTTTCTCAGTGACTTCACCCCTACACACACATTCCCCTCTCTTTCTCAGTGACATCCCCCCTACACACACATTCCCCTCTGTTACTCAGTGCCCCCTCAACACACACATTCTCCTCTGTTTCTCAGTGACCCCTCCCGCCCATACACACACATACCCCTGTTTCTCAGTGACACCCCCCCCAGCCATACACACACATTCCCCTCTGTTTCTCAGTGACCCCTCCCCCCATACACACACATTACCCTCTGTTTCTCAGTGACACCCTCCCTACACACACATTCCCCTGTTTCTCAGTGACACCCCCCCTACACACACATTCCCCTCAGTTTCTCAGTGACACCCCCCCATACACACACATTCCCCTCTGTTTCTCAGTGACACCCCCCATACACACACATTCCCCTCTGTTTCTCAGTGACACCCCCCATACACACACATTTCTCTCTGTTTCTCAGTGACCCACCCATACACACACTTTCCCCTCTGTTTCTCAGTGACACCCCCCCCCCCCCAGACATACACACATATTCCACTCTCTTTCTCAGTGACACCCCCCCTACACACACATTACCCTCTGTTTCTCAGTGGCACCCCCCCATACACACATTCCCCTCTGTTTCTCAGTGACACCCCCCCAGCCATACACACACATTCCCCTCTGTTTCTCAGTGACCCCTCCCCCCATACATATACATTGCCCTGTTTCTCAGTGACACCCCCTACACACACATTCCCCTCTCTTTCTCAGTGACACCCCCCTACACACACATTCCCCTCTATTTTTCAGTGACACCCCCCTACACGCATAATCCCCTGTTGCTCAGTGACACACCCCTACACACACATTCCCCTCTTTCTCAGTGACCCCCCCCCCCCCCCGAGCAATACACACGCATTCCCCTCTGTTTCTCAGTGACACTGCCCCCTACACGCATATTCCCTTGTTTCTCAGTGACACCCCCCCTACACACATATTCCCCTCTGTTTCTCAGTGACACCCCCCTACACACACATTCCTCTCTGTTTCTCAGTGATGTCCCCCATACACGCATATTCCCCTGTTTCTCAGTGACACCCTCCTATACACACATTCCCTTCTGTTTCTCAGTGACAACCCCCCTACACGCATATTCCCGTTTCTCAGTGACACCCCCCCATGCACACACATTCCCCTATTTCTCAGTGACACCCCCCCCAGCAATACACACACATTCCCTTCTGTTTTTCAGTGACACCCCCCCTACACGCATATTCCCCTGTTTCTCAGTGACACCCTCCTACACATACATTCCACTCTGTTTCTTAGTGACACACCCCCTACACGCATATTCCCGTTTCTCAGTGACACCCCCCCATACACACACATTCCCCTGTTTCTCAGTGACACCCCCACATACACACACATTCCCGTTTCTCAGTGACACCCCCCCTACACACACATTACCCTCTGTTTCTCAGTGACATCTCATACACCCCCATTCCCTTCTGTTTCTCAGTGACCCCCCCATAAACACACATTCCCATGTTTCTCAGTGACACCCCCAGCCATACACATACACATTCCCCTCTGTTTCTCAGTGACCCCTCCCCCCATACATACACATTCCCCTGTTTCTCAGTGACACCCTCCCTACACACACATTCCCCTCTGTTTCTCAGTGACACCCCCCCTACACACACATTCCCCTGTTTCTCAGTGACACCCCCCCTACACACACATTCCCCTGAGTTTCTCAGTGACATCCCCCCATACACACACATTCCCCTCTGTTTCTCAGTGACACCCCCCATACACACACATTCCCCTCTGTTTCTCAGTGACACCCCCCATACACACACATTTCTCTCTGTTTCTCAGTGACCCACCCATATACACACATTCCCCTCTGTTTCTCAGTGACTCCCACCCCCCAGACATACACACATATTCCACTCTGTTTCTCAGTGACACCCCCCCCCCTACACACACATTCCCCTCTGTTTCTCAGTGGCACCACCTGCCCCATACACACACATTCCCCTCTGTTTCTCAGTGACACCCCCCCCCATACACACACATTCCCCTCTGTTTCTCAGTGACACCCCCCCAGCAATACACACACATTCCCCTCTGTTTCTCAGTGACACCCCCCCTACACACACATTCCCCTCTGTTACTCAGTGCCCCCTCAACACACACATTCCCCTCTGTTTCTCAGTGACCCCTCCCCTCATACACACACATTCCCCTGTCTCTCAGTGACCCCCCCCAGCCATACACACACATTCCCCTCTGTTTCTCAGTGACACCCCCCATACACACACATCCCCCTCTGTTTCTCAGTGATACCCCCCATACACACACATCCCCCTCTGTTTCTCAGTGACACCCCCCTACACACACATTCCACTCTGATTATAAGTGACACCCCCCCTACACACACATTCCCCTCTGTTTATCAGTGACACCCCCCATACACAGACATCCCCCTCTGTTTCTCAGTGACACCCCCCATACACAGACATCCCCCTCTGTTTCTCAGTGACACCCCCCATACACACACATCCCCCTCTGTTTCTCAGTGACCCCCCCCATACACACACATTCCCCTCTGTTTCTCAATGACACCCCCCCAGACATACACACACATTCCCCTCTGTTTCTCAGTGAACCCCCCCCCCTACACACACATTCCCCTCTATTTCTCAGTGACACCCCCCATACACACACATTCCTCTCTGTTTCTCAGTGACCCCCCATACACACACATTCCCCTCTTTCTCAGTGACACCCCCCCATACACACATTCCCCTGTTTCTCAGTGACACCCCCATACACACACATTCCCCTCTGTTTCTCAGTGCCCCCCCCCATACACACACATTCCCCTCAGTTTTTCAGTGACACCCCCCATACACACATTCCCCTCTGTTTCTCAGTGACACCCCCCCTACACACACATTCCCCTCTGTTTCTCAGTGACAACCCCCATACACACACATTCCCCTCTGTTTCTCAGTAACACCCCCCAGCAATACACACACATTCCCCTCTGTTTCTCAGTGACACCCCCTACACACACATTCCCCTCTATTTTTCAGTGACACCCCCCTACACGCTTATTCCCCTGTTTCTCAGTGACACCCCCCCTACACACACACATTCCCCTTCTTTCTCAGTGACACCCCCCCAGCCATACACACACATTCCCCTCTGTTTCTCAGTGACACCCCCCCCCCTACACACACATTCCCCTCTCTTTCTCAGTGACACCCCCCAGCAATACACACACATTCCCCTCTGTTTCTCAGTGACATCCCCCCTACACGCATATTCCCCTGTTTCTCAGTGACACCCCCCTACACACACATTCCCCTCTGTTTCTCAGTGACACCCCCCAACACACACATTCCTCTCGGTTTCTCAGTGACCCCCCCCAGCAATACACACACATTCCCCTCTGTTTCTCAGTGACACCCCCCCCCACACGCATATTCCCCTGTTTCTCAGTGACACCCCCTACACACAGATTCCCCTCTGTTTCTCAGTGACACCCCCCCTACACGCATATTCCCCTGTTTCTCAGTGACACCCCCCCCCAGACACACATTCCCCTGTTTCTCAGTGACACCCCCACTGTCAAAGTCAGAAAAATATCTCTATACACACTGCCATATTTGCACCTCATTCTGGTCCGCGCTGCGCATGCGTACGCTCTCCCGTGAGTGCGCATACTCACAGTCGCGGGCACCCGCAGGCGCACGGTATGCGTATTTACGGTAGAGTTTATGTGATCGTAGCGTGCGACTCAATCGTTACATATTTTCAGTAATAATGTATTTTGTAGATCATGGTCCCTTTGATAGATTCTGAAAGTTTAGTTAATATAGCATGTTCCTGAACAGAGAGATCCCTCTTTGTATTGTACGAAGGGTCTAACAGGGGTCATACAGTGGTGTTTGGTACCCATCGGAAGAGTATTTAAATAGCAATATTCCGGTGTTGGTTTGGAGCGGATTAATCGCTCGTGCGAATAGTTATGGACATAAGAAGTTTATGTCCATTTACTATTATTTGTTCTTATTTAATCATGCGGCGGGAAACCCAGTATCCCACCCACCTGAACAGTTGGAAGCAGTCACAGCCCACCTGTATGAATCAACCTATGACCTTTTGTTATAATGCAAAGCCGGATTCCTGTGTCCAATGAACAATGGGATTGTAGGGACCATTGAATTGTATTGTGTGTGGGGCATAAATAGGCAGGCCGACCATATCCAGTTCACTCTCTTCAACGGTTCTCATTGCTGATAATCGGGAGCTGGATATCGAGGCGCATGCGATCGTTTCCCCTTGTGCGTAAGTGTTTCTCCGCAATCATATTGATCTTCTTGTTGTTCTGAGCCAATCTCTCTCAATCTCTCTCTCTCTCTCTCTCCTTCTCTTTCTCTCTCATTTTCCCTTAAATAGTATTGTATTGTATTGTATTGTATTTCCTGTGTAGTTATCTGGTTAGGTAGTCTATGTTATATTGTAGTGTATGACTTGTATTGTGTTTAACTCTTTTGCAAGTATAGCATTCATAATATATATATTAGGCGTTGGACCCTGAGCACGGTATCTGTGTGTTTCTTATAGTATTAAGTATTCTCAGAGCGTCGGTGACGCTCAAACAGCTTTAAAGGTAATAAGGTTATACTGTGTTGCATTTACACTTTATCATTACACTAAGGTTTTACTGCACAACACACTGTTTATGGTTTAGATACAAAGGTTTAATATTGTGAGCGTCTGCGCCGCTGGTGATCTCCTCGTGGTCCCGAGCGTCCGCTACGCTATAGCGAATCATTACGTTAGTCAACAGCCAATAACGTGTCTGCCTGTGATCTCTTGGCCGTGAGTGAACGTGACGCTTGAGCGTCTCGATCACGGCTAAGCGATTGTTACGCAACTAGCGTACCCTTACGGTACTTCATACGTAGATAGCGTACAGTGTTCTTAGACCTCATAAAGGGTATTATATACGATAAATATTCAGCTTTATCAATTGGCTGCTCGTCCAGTCCTTCACATATCTCTGCTAGGTAATTTCAGCAGACATTATCCATCAGCAAAGGGCGGGAGGTTGTATTCCTCGTGGTGCTGTCGGGATAAGCGTCTGCTTCTCTTAGTAAAGGGTGCTGAAGGAATCCGGGAACCAGAGGTAAGAACAAAACAATAGTGTCTTTTTAAAACTGTTTATTTTTCTGTCTTGCGTACACACGCACGCACACATATATATCTGCATTTCCTTTTCATTTGTGTATTTTCGTATGTCACTCTCCTGTTTGCCAGTTCTATAGTTGATAAACGTGCTTAGAGAGATTTGTCGTTATTTTATAGTTTAAGAGTAAAGGTAACATAGTTAAAGTATAGACAAACACACAGTTTTTGCCTGGGAGATAAGGCGAAGTCAGTGTGGTGTACAGTAGATGATCAAGGATCATCTACATTGATAAACATATAAATTGTGTTACGGTGGTTCTTTATTTTGCGTACACGTGTCTCTAACAAGGACTGAGATTTGTGCACGCAAACCAAAGGCCGACGCACGCAGCGTAAATTACGCAACGGAGCGTCCGGGTACGCCCACGTAACTCAAAACACAGGTTTTTTTCTCTCCTCTCAACGCGATAAGTAGCGCCACGCGGTAAATAACGCCAGGCGATAAATCGCGCAAATCTAGTTTAACATTCCAAATTTAAATTAACAGATCCTTCTCCTAATTGGTAACACATCTGGTCTAAAGAAAAATTTCTGCGCAGAAATAGAAATAGAAACAAAAGTGTATATGCGGTGAGTGAGTGTTTGTTTTTACAATTTTAAAGGTTGAACCACAAGAAAAGTCGAGTACTCGTGAGGTACATGCGTGTAAGTGACGTGCACGGTGGCTAGGGAGGCATCCCTGGTTAAATATACAATTTGAGCATTAGAGTATAGCAGACCAGGAGGTCATACTGTAACAGACCAGGAGGTCATAACAGACCAGCAGGTTCAGGTACAGCAGACAAGGAAGTCCGCTATACAGTCCACAGGCACAACACCAAGAAAGGGTTGGTGCAACACCCATATAGGCCATATAAGCTCTGGCTGAAGGAATTCGCAGCCGAAATTTTCGATTCCGTTGGTCGCTCAGTACATAAGATTAGTTGCTTGTGTACTAAACGATTGTACCGCACGTAATTGTGTACATTAGTTAGTAATCTGACCTAGTACCATTAGAGTAAAGGGGTCACAAATGCTATTTGTACATTCTAACGTGATTTGTGTAATTCTTTTTTTATTTTAAGGGAAGTTCGCTGCTCACTCAGGAACTATCCAGCAACCAATAGTTACTGGAAAGAGTAAGTGTTCTTCGGATCACCCTCACAGGTTCCAGTAAATAGAGGTTCAGGTCGCAGGGGCCCTAGGTCGAGTACGCCAGCACCATATCTGTGTGATCAGGTCGTATTGGTCGGCGTGGGCGAGTGAGTGGGGTACTCGGTAAACCGCCACCGTCAGCCTATTTTGGACATTTGGTTTGCGTAAGGGTTGGCTGGATAAAGCAACACTTTCGAACTATGGGGGCCACTTGTTCAGGTAGGGGGCGATCAACCTCGGTTCGGGTTGATTCAGTGAACCGACCAATTGGGTCGGCCAGGTATGTAATGTGTGAGAAATACGGAAGTCACACAGAAGCTTTATGTGATGAATGGGAGAGAATGACAGTACATGACAGGGAGAAATTCCCAAGAGTAGGTAGCTTCAGCTCAGAAGTGTTACAAAATTTAAGGAGGAGGATATGTCTCATTAAATCAGCAAAGAGACGAATCAAACATTATGATTATTTGCAGTTGTGGCAACAGGAAGGTGACATACAGAGAGGATTGGCTCAGGCGGCGGGATCTGGCTCTAACAGAAAACTGATTGCCACGGCCCCACCGCCACCATATATATCAGGAGAAGGATTGGTTGCGGAGAATGACGCATTAAGGGGTAACAAACAACAAACTCTTAGCAACTGTGTAAATGTTAAGGATAATGTTAACCAATTAACCAATGCAAGTATTAACCCGTGCAAGTTGTACCCTGTTTTGAACTTTCCTCAGGAGTGTGATCAAGAGGACGAATCGGCAACAATTTCAGCGCTCTCTCTAGCAGCCACCATAGCAGAGACCACAGTAGGCACAGCTCCACCCACGAGATTAGTAACAAAGGCCCCTAGCGGAGGGATAGGTGAGGTCGTATCAACAGGTAAGTACGGCACCATGCATTATGCTGAAACTATTTCAACACAGCCTGTAGAATCTACACAGAATGAGGTTGTTAGAATTACTCCCGTTAGGGTAATAGCAGTGCCAAATGGGAAAACAGACACATCAGGAGCCACTCCCATTAGGAACATTGCCATGTACACCCCATTTTCCCGAATGGAATTAAGGACCATAGTGTCTGAATTCCCTGACCCTAGAAAAGACTTAGTTGCCAGTCAAAAATACATCAGAGACTTAGGTAACACTGTAGAGCCCAACAATAAAGACTGGCAGATATTGCTGAGAGCATGTTTACCCTCCAATGTTGACGCAACTCAATTTTTAGCTGATTGCGGATTAGATCAGGATGTACCTCTTACAGATGTGTACAACAAAGATAATGTAAAAAGAATAAGCTTGCAGTTAAAAGAGTATTTCCCAGCGGTAGCTAAATGGAACAAGATATTCTCCATTAAACAGAAGGAGTCAGAGACAGCTGCAGAGTATTTTCACAGAGCATTATTAGAAATGGCAAAATACACAGGCATAGAGGACATTAAAACAGACACAAACCATCGGGAAGTAGCAGTATCGGTACTGATGGATGGTTTAAAAGAGTCATTGAAGACTAGGGTACAGACCACACAACCATGTTGGCGAGGTCTGTCTGTGGCTACTTTGAGAGAGGCTGCTATTGATCACGATAGGAACATCACCAGACATAGGGAACAACAAGGTGATAAATTAATGTCAGTAAGTATACAGGCCCTGACCACAAGGCAGCCTTTGTTTGTATCACCAAACCCTGTGGGTAAGTCAAGTGTGGTTACTTGTTATTCTTGTCATAAACAGGGACACATGGCACGAGATTGTAGAGTAAAGAATTCACGAAACTCATACCAACCCCCTAGACAACGACACGACACACGACATTGGGATCAGGGTCCGCAGAAACGGAGTTATGAGCCACATGCAGGGGAAACAAAAAGATACCCCCCGAACAGAAACTGGCACGCCTCTAGTAGTTCCCAATTAACTCCATCACAAATAGTTGCTGCCAGCGGGATTCAGGGAGGTCACCATACCCAATAGGGGTGTGGCCATACCTGTAATCTGCAGCCAGTAAAATTGATTGCAAGCCTTGGAAGTGAACCCAAAATTGCAATCAATGTAGCTGGTAAATCATTAAACTTTCTTGTAGATACGGGGGCGGCCAAATCAGTGATCAATTCGACAGTGGGCATGAGGACCACTGGTAGGACAATTCCAGCCGTGGGAGTAACAGGAGTAGTCCAGCATTACCCTGTTAGCAAACCAGTAGAGATTACAATAGGGCCTTTACATACCAAGCATTCCTTTTTGCTGGCTGCATTGGCACCGACCAATCTCCTGGGTAGAGACTTACTGTGTAAAATGGGGTGCGTCATTTATTGTACTCCTGAAGGTGTATTCTTGGACATACCTGAGAATCACGCTCAGGAAGTGCGAGACATGTTAGACTCCCCATCAAAATTAATGTCACATACCATTATGACAAATAGGACTCCATCCCAAGTAGAGGAAATTACATCTCAGATACCAGAGTCACTTTGGACTAAAGATGGACAGGACACTGGATTAATGGCAAACGTAGCTCCGGTAATTGTACAAGTAAAAGATGGTAGGATAGCTCCAAAAATCCCACAGTACCCTCTGAAGCCAGAGGTGGAGTTAGGAGTTTACCCAGTAATAGAGCGCTTGCTACAACAGGGCATTCTGGTAAGAACGTCCAGCACTGCTAATAGTCCCATCTTCCCTGTCAAAAAGAGTGGGGGGAGGGGTTACAGGCTAGTGCAGGATCTAAGGGGGATTAACAAAATAGTTGAGAGTCAGTTCCCCGTAGTGCCAAATCCAGCTGTCATCCTAATGCAAATCCCTCCCACTGCGAAATTTTTCACTGTTATTGACCTCTGCTCCACTTTCTTTTCGGTACCTCTGCACCCTGACAGCCAATATTTGTTCGCATTTACATACAGAGGAGTCCAATACACATGGACTCGATTACCCCAAGGATTCATAGATAGTCCAAGTATATTTTCTCAGGCTTTGCATGATTGTTTACAGTCTTTCCAACCAGAGAGTGGATCAGTATTGATACAGTATGTGGATGATTTACTGCTGTGTTCAGATTCACTGGAAGCATCCCTGAAGGATACGAAACAGCTCCTGTTTCATCTTTCAGACACAGGACACAAGGTTTCCAAAGACAAGTTGCAATTATGCCAGACTAAGGTAAAATATTTGGGACACTGTCTAACACAAGGACTGAGACACCTGACCGCTGATAGAATTCAAGCAATTAGAGACATGACTCTGCCACAAACCCAACAACAGATCAGAACATTTTTAGGAATGTGTGGGTATTGCCGTAATTGGATCCCAGAGTTTTCCATTTTAGCGTTACCTTTGCAGGAAATGGTCTCCTCAAACAAACCTGATCTGATTTCGCATACAGACGAGTCTGAGACAGCATTTGAGAGACTTAAACAGTGCCTAACGCAGGCACCAGCATTAGGTATGCCGGACTATGGGAAACCCTTTGAACTATACGGAACAGAAAGTGCTGGTTGCGCGGCAGGCGTACTAACCCAAAAGCACGGTGATGCCAGCAGGCCAGTAGCATACTACAGCGCTCAGCTAGACACGGTAGCGCGATCCCTCCCCACATGCTTGCGAAGCGTTGCTGCGATAGCATTGCTAGTAACGAAAAGCGAAGACGTCGTGCTAGGTCACAACCTCACAATTCATACACCACATGCAGTGTCAGCCTTGTTAAATTCTGCCCAAACCAGGCACGTCTCATCAGCGCGGTTTAAAAGATGGGAATTGGCACTAATGGCCCCCGTAAACATCACCATAAGGAGATGCAGTGCATTAAATCCTGCAACATATCTCCCGGGTGTGTCTGGTCAGACACAAAGGGTGGAGGATGAGAGTGGTGGGGAAGGAGGATTTAATACAAAGGAAGACACTCATGATTGTATGGAATATTTGACCCAAAATTTTACCGCAAGGCCTGACATCAGTGACAACCCACTGGAAGATGCAGAACTTACATTCTACACGGACGGTAGTTGTCATAGACAATCAGACTCGGGAGACTTGTGTACTGGATACGCAGTCGTAGATGACCAAGGCACCATAGAAGCGGAACCGCTAGGCCCACCTCACTCAGCCCAGGTTGCTGAACTGGTCGCCCTAACCAGAGCATGTGAATTGGCTAAGGGAAAATCAGCCAATATCTACACCGATTCTAGATACGCATTCGGGGTAGTCCATGATTTCGGAGCCCTATGGCGTCTCAGAAATTTCATGACGGCAGCTGGTACACCGGTAGCGCATGCAGCTCATATAAAAAGACTTCTAACAGCGATACAGGAACCCGACAGAGTGGCTGTTATCAAGTGTAAAGCACACACATATAGCCAGGACCCAGTATCACTTGGTAACAGCCGAGCAGACGAAGCTGCTAAGTTAGCAGCTGCTACCCCCATACAGACAGACACCACACAACTGATGGTATTTAATACCATCAACACACAGAAGTTGTGTGAAATGAGAAAATTTGTGTTCCACACAGGAAAAGGCAGTCTGGAAGGCAAAGGGATATGGCCAGGAGTCCTCAGGACTCTGGACGGATGGACATGGTAAACCAGTGGCCCCCAGAGCATACCTTCCATGTCTGGCTGAAGCAGCTCACGGGCTGACTCATCTAGGCAAGGAAGGGATGTGCAAGTTGGTAAGAGCATATTGGTGCGCCCCAGGATTCTCCTCTCATGCGAGTAAAAGAGCAATGTCATGCCTTACCTGTTTGAGAAAGAATATTGGAAAGGCAATACCTACAGAACCATCCCATATCCCACCTGCAGGCGACCCTTTCCAGGTAATACAGATTGACTTCATTCAATTACCCCCTTGTCGGAATTTGAAATATGTACTTGTTTGTATAGATGTTTTCTCAAATTGGGTCGAAGCATTTCCTGCGGCTACAAATACCGCTATGTTTACTGCTAAGAAAATTGTGCAGGAATTTGTATGTAGATATGGTATCCCTAGAATAATCGAAAGTGATAGGGGTACCCATTTTACAGGTGATGTCTTTCAAGGAATGTGTAAATTGATGGGAATTGATAGCAAGCTGCACACTCCGTACCGTCCACAGGCGAGTGCGAAGGTGGAAA
This sequence comes from Pseudophryne corroboree, assembly GCF_028390025.1. Taxonomy (NCBI): domain Eukaryota; kingdom Metazoa; phylum Chordata; class Amphibia; order Anura; family Myobatrachidae; genus Pseudophryne; species Pseudophryne corroboree. The sequence goes on along the minus strand of NC_086449.1, from coordinate 813,248,905 downwards.
GAGTGAACAGCACTATTAAAAATAAACTGAGTAAAATTATGGCAGAGACAGGATTAACATGGCCAGAAGCTTTACCCATTGTATTGTACAGTATCAGAACCACTCCCAGGTCCCCTCTTAATCTGTCTCCCTTTGAAATCTTGTTTGGTCGACAACCGCATGTCATGATTAACCCTCAGGATGATTTGAAATGTAACAATGAAGTGACTGTAAAATACCTGATTAACATGAGTAAACAGTTAAGGAGTCAAAATGATAATCTGAAGTTGGTGATTCCTGATTTACCAGATAGTAATTGTCATGACATTGAACCTGGGGATTAAGTAATGATACGGAATTTTCTACGCTCAGGTTGCCTTATTGACAGATGGGAAGGACCATACCAGGTCTTATTGACTAGCACTACAGCATTGAAGGTTGCTGAGAGAGAGACTTGGGTTCATTCGTCCCATTGCAAGAAGGTCGCTGATCCAGAGAAGTCCTGTGATAAGGAACAGACGGTAGAGGTTGTATCACTGGAGTGTCTGTTCCAGGAGGACTGAGGCGGCATCTGAGCCTTGAAGACCGAAAGCAGTTGTCGATCCCCTGTTCCCTTTTATTGTTTTTCTCCAACTTCCCATCCCATCTCCCTCAATTATTTTTTTTCCCCCTTCTCATTCTTCTTCGTCTCCTCCTATAAGATGGACTTGCCCCAAGAGACTGTGATCCGGATTTTCCTGTTGACCATGATGTTGACCAGAGCAGTCTGTTCCGGCGAGAGTACCATGGAGGTCGAGAGAGGTTCTGGAATGGGTTCTGATGATAAAGATGGAGGCGTAGTTTTCCAAGAACAACTTAACCAACAAGTAAAGGCGAGTATCAGAAAACGATCCGATAGCATTGACCATAGAAGGAATTGTGAAGGATTGTTAGCTGAAGAAAACTGTATCTGTAGGCTCTGTAACAATGTCATTGAGGATGGGTGCATTAAGAAATGCCAATCCAGTTTTAATATCCATATGGACCGGCATCCATTAAGTGACTATCACTCTTTAGTGGGTAATGTGTTAAACAAAACAGATTGTTGGGTATGCTCTCAAGTACCTCAAGGTCATAGCAAATCAGGGCTAGTACCATTTCCTTTAACGATAGGGGAGGTACTTGAGTTAAATGGTGGGAGACCGGTGGACCGGAGGTTTAATATCTCCAGCCCTCCTAGTTTAAAGCTCCACCAATACCATGTGGATAGGTCCCTATTATGTTTCAACATCTCCAATCCCAGAAAGCCGGGAAATTGGGAAGTGTCATGGAGTAACCACACCATGACCTTTTCGCATAGAGCAGATAGAATGCCTACAGATACAGAGCTTGTAAAGTAGAGGAAAATCTTTCCGGTATAGGTATACCTTAGGAAATAGGATTACGAGAGTTGGAGAGGTATCACCAGGATACTGTGCACATATCGTACAACCTGATACGTGTACTAAGCAGATGGAAGAATTAGGGTTAGGAGATTTCACATGGAAGGTGTGTAATATGGTTATGTCCTACTCCGTCCCATATGTTCTCCCCGATGATGCATATTTCATATGCGGGAGAAAGGCGTACAAGTGGCTTGCCCCAAACTCTGAAGGATTGTGTTATATTGGAAAAGTACTGCCTGAAGTAATGACTGTATCACATGACAAAATGAAAGACATACACCGTGGTGCCCAAGCTCCTTATACTCACACCCACTACGAGCACGTAGTTAAAAGGCACCTGATAGAGAAGACAGAGCATCCGGCCTCTGATCTGATAAGTGAATCCACCGGGATTCAATTCTTAATCGCGTTAGACTTCACCCGCACCGCTAGAGGAGTGCTGAATTATAAATACATATCGGCGCTCGCAAATTTGTTAGATAATATCACTGAAATGTATGATGACACGTTTAGGTACACTGGAAGAGAACTTCAAGCTTACGAAACAGAACTGGTACAGCATAGGATGGTTCTTAATTACCTCACAGCAGTGACAGGCGGATATTGTGTCACACTGGCAACACAATACGGCGTGAAATGTTGCACATATATTACAAATAGCACCGAGGATCCGGTAGAGGTCATAGACCAAAAGATGGACGATATTCTCCAATTGAAGTGGGAATTTCGCAGGAGACACAATCTCACTCTTGCTGCTGTAGGTAATGAGCTGACTGGTTGGGTGTCATGGTTGAACCCGCGAAATTGGTTTTCTGGTTTAGGAGAGTGGGCTCAAGGAGTCATAATGGATGTTGGGAAGTTTCTCCTATGTATCTTAGGTGTTGTCATATCGATTGGATTGATATTTAGATGCGGTCAGGCTTTAATGAAGTGCAAACATCGTACAAGGGTAATGAGTTTGAGGAGTGAGGAAACTGTAATTCCAATGGACTTGATTTACGACCCAACGGTAGAAACAATGATGTAATGAAAATGCGATTATACGGTCCGTTTCTTTCACCTGTTTTTCCGTTTTCTTCCAAGGTAAAAAGACCCACTTGGACGAGGAATTTGATGAGCCGATATACAGACAACAGATGGATTAAAGAAGAAGCACTGACAACCTTATACACAGATTTTTGATGAACTATGCCATGGATCCCCAGTTTCCCTAGAAATTTTAAAATTACACTAGCCCAACACTTTTTGTAAATCCGTGGACATTGACAGCTTTTGCCCGCACCTTATGGGCAAAAGCACAAAGACTGCATTCAACAGACACCGAACAAGACTTCAACCGACAAATGTACATTAACCTGACATAGAATACCACTGCATTTACCATAAGTGTTCTTTATCTTCATTTCTACAAGCCTCAGGTAATGACACACATAGTCGATAGGGAATACAGGCACAGATATCAGCAACCACATACCTCCCCCATTCATGTATCATCAACTAAAATGTGCTCCCCAATTTTGTTACAACCACAGCCGAAAAGAGCTCGGTAGAGTTTGACAGCCCATCCACAGACCCTTAATACGGGATAAGAAGGAATTCAAATGTATACTTCGCAATACCTCGAAGCTTGATGTACCACACGTACGGCACGATGATACATGACCCCCCAAACATGGACTCATACACACATGCTTCTGCTATCTCACTAGGTCATACCCTTTTCACACCTTCTCCTCTCTCCTCCCCTACCCAACCATGGAAATGTATTAACCCCTGACATATATTTTTCTCCTTTTGAAATGTTTTAGAAGGTGGCAGTTATTATTGACTGCCAAAGGGTGGACTGTCAAAGTCAGAAAAATATCTCTATACACACTGCCATATTTGCACCTCATTCTGGTCCGCGCTGCGCATGCGTACGCTCTCCCGTGAGTGCGCATACTCACAGTCGCGGGCACCCGCAGGTGCACGGTATGCGTATTTACGGTAGAGTTTATGTGATCGTAGCGTGCGACTCAATCGTTACATATTTTCAGTAATAATGTATTTTGTAGATCATGGTCCCTTTGATAGATTCTGAAAGTTTAGTTAATATAGCATGTTCCTGAACAGAGAGATCCCTCTTTGTATTGTACGAAGGGTCTAACAGGGGTCATACAGTGGTGTTTGGTACCCATCGGAAGAGTATTTAAATAGCAATATTCCGGTGTTGGTTTGGAGCGGATTAATCGCTCGTGCGAATAGTTATGGACATAAGAAGTTTATGTCCATTTACTATTATTTGTTCTTATTTAATCATGCGGCGGGAAACCCAGTATCCCACCCACCTGAACAGTTGGAAGCAGTCACAGCCCACCTGTATGAATCAACCTATGACCTTTTGTTATAATGCAAAGCCGGATTCCTGTGTCCAATGAACAATGGGATTGTAGGGACCATTGAATTGTATTGTGTGTGGGGCATAAATAGGCAGGCCGACCATATCCAGTTCACTCTCTTCAACGGTTCTCATTGCTGATAATCGGGAGCTGGATATCGAGGCGCATGCGATCGTTTCCCCTTGTGCGTAAGTGTTTCTCCGCAATCATATTGATCTTCTTGTTGTTCTGAGCCAATCTCTCTCAATCTCTCTCTCTCTCTCTCCTTCTCTCTCATTTTCCCTTAAATAGTATTGTATTGTATTTCCTGTGTAGTTATCTGGTTAGGTAGTCTATGTTATATTGTAGTGTATGACTTGTATTGTGTTTAACTCTTTTGCAAGTATAGCATTCATAATATATATATTAGGCGTTGGACCCTGAGCACGGTATCTGTGTGTTTCTTATAGTATTAAGTATTCTCAGAGCGTCGGTGACGCTCAAACAGCTATAGGGGTATATGCAATTGCGGTCGAATTTCAGAAAAAGTCGAATTCCGGAACGTTTTCGCCTCAAAAAATCAATTCGCCTATGCAGTACAGTACTTTTTCGCAAAAAAACGGACATTCAAAATTCGACTTTTGTCAATTCGACTTTTTTCGCATTCGACTTTTCTGCAATGGTACAGATGCTGCAATTCGCCCCAAGCATATTCAATTCAAGTTTGGAAATTCGCCTGCAGTGCTTTTCGACCGCAAATTCGCCTATTTCAGTCCGCCTCAGTTGACTGGCGGGTTCTCAAAAAAAATTTTTAGAACATAATTTTTTGGGATATTTGAGGATTGATAGTAGCATATCTATTTATATTTGAAAGGATTATCTACTTGGTTTGTCTTTTTTTGCTTCACAAGTATTATTTAATTGATTTTTTAAAGGAATATTTTTTTCTTCAATCTCCTGAGGGAAATTTACCCATGATTCCACAGTTTTACCCAGGATACACTTCTGCAAAGCCCCTCCTATCTCCTCACTCCTGGGTTTGAGACTACAGGGAGAAGGAGCCATTTTACAGTCAGCTCTGTGGAATCGTTTTTTTAGGAAAATCCCTGCGTTTTAAAACACATTCCTATTTTTGTACTGACTACAATGATGGAGCCTTTTTCTGACCAGATTGTGTTGTTCATGCTGGCTGCAAGCATGATGGAGGAAGAAAGTGCTGATGAACATCAGGATCCAGGTCAGCAAATGTCTGCATTGGGTGAGCCAGTATTGCGGGTTTCATTTCCACGTCCACGCCAGTATCGCACTAGGCGTGAACTGGAGGATCTCAGCGAGTTCGAGGTGATACAAAATTATCGCTTATCGACTCACGACATATATTCGCTGTACGCTCTGTTGGAGGCCGACTTGGAACCTCGAGCACGGTCAAATCGTGCAATCAGCGGTTTTCAGAAACTGCTGGGGACGTTACATTTTTTGGCGTCAGGCACATTCCAGCCTACACTGTCTCAAACATGCGGTTTTTCTCAGTCGACACTGTCGCGCTGTATAACCCAAGTCATTAGGGCTTTCCGCAAATTGACGATCCAGTACATCACATTTCCAGAGACGGACAGCGAATGTCGTGAGATCAAATTAGGCTTTTTCAACAAATACAAATTTCCCAATGTGCTGGGCGCGATTGACTGTACCCACGTGCAGATCAGACCGCCACGGAATTCAGAGGAATGTTTTCGGAACCGAAAACAGTTCCATTCCCTGAACGTGCAGGCGGTCTGTGATGTCAACATGAGATTTTTGAACATTTTTGTGGGATTTCCTGGATCATCTCACGACTCCTTCATCCTAAGCCAGTCATCGCTGTTTGACAAGTTCGAAACAGGAAACATGCCTGGTGGCTGGCTGTTAGGTATGTATTTTCATTTTTTTATTATTTTATTATTATTTTTTTTATTTTTTTTTACAAGTACCTAACATTTTTTTTATATTTTCTATAGGCGATGCGGGTTATCCAAACAAACCGTGGCTGTTGACCCCATTGTCTAATCCTGTTGGTAGAGCAGAAAAACGTTACCAAGAGAAACACATTGCATCGAGGGGAATAATTGAGCGTGCCTTCGGTGTACTTAAAAGCCGGTTTCGATGTTTAGACACTTCCGGCGGTGCTCTTTTGTACTCACCGTCGAAGGTTTGCGGCATGGTAAATGCATGTTGTATTTTACACAACATATGTGTCGCAAACCGTTTGCCGGTGACTCTTCGTCGTAGTGCTTTCCTACGCGGGAACCGGTCTTCTGCTCTACCGGTGGGTATGGGCGAAGGAGAGGATTCCCGGCGGACATTGATCCAAAAAATTTTTTCAGTTGCCTGTGAGTATACTGACAACATTTGTATTATCGTGTAAACTGACATTGGATTTTTTTTTAAAAAACTTCTTCATTTATCTATTACAGAGTTTTACATCCTGTTGATGTATATCCCCAGGCCGTGTATATACAGTTCGTTCCCCCCTGTTTTATCCTGTTGTTGGTTTACCGCAAATATTTGACCCTTTTATCCAACTCTACCATGGGCGACCTACTGGTGATGTGGACCTGACCCTCCGCCATGTAGCAGACAACCCCCTCAGGTGAGATGTATTGCCCAAAACTCCCTTGTCCAAAATCACCCCGACATGTCCAAAGTGCAGCCCTCCGGCATTGGCAAGACTGCACATCCAAACATTCCCTCCTGATACACCAATGCTGGATCAGGGAATGTTTGGATGTGTAGTGATGCAAGTGATGGAGGGTTGCATTTGGGCCGCTGTTCCCCGCTTGTGTTGTGTGGACTGTTGTATGTACCTCTTTTTCCAGCCCCAGGGTGACCCTATCACCCATATCTGGAAACTCAAACTGTTCTCTTCCACAGGTCCTGCGATGTATCTTCCCAAGTGGCGTGGATGTGAGGAGACACGACATTTCACCCGATGTTCCATGGGCGACCTACTGGTGATGTGGACCTGACCCTTCCGCCATGTAGCAGACAACCACCTCAGGTGAGATGCATTGACCAACAAGACTCCATTGTCCAAAATCACCCCGACATGTCCAAAGTGCAGCACTCCGGCATTGGCAAGACTGCACATCCAAACATTCCCTCCTGATACACCAATGCTGGATCAGGGAATGTTTGGATGTGTAGTGATGCAAGTGCAGGAGGGTTGCATTTGGGCCGCTGTAACCCGCTTGTGTTGTGTGGACTGTTGTATGTACCTCTTTTTCCAGCCCCAGGGTGACCCTATCACCCATATCTGGAAACTCAAACTGTTCTCTTCCACAGGTCCTGCGGTGTATCTTCCCAAGTGGCGTGGATGTGAGGAGACACGACATTTCACCCGATGTTCCCTGGGCGACCTACTGGTGATGTGGACCTGACCCTTCCGCCATGTAGCAGACAACCACCTCAGGTGAGATGCATTGACCAACAAGACTCCCTTGTCCAAAATCACCCCGACATGTCCAAAGTGCAGCACTCCGGCATTGGCAAGACTGCACATCCAAACATTCCCTCCTGATACACCAATGCTGGATCAGGGAATGTTTGGATGTGTAGTGATGCAAGTGCAGGAGGGTTGCATTTGGGCCGCTGTAACCCGCTTGTGTTGTGTGGACTGTTGTATGTACCTCTTTTTCCAGCCCCAGGGTGACCCTATCACCCATATCTGGAAACTCAAACTGTTCTCTTCCACAGGTCCTGCGGTGTATCTTCCCAAGTGGCTTGGATGTGAGGAGACACGACATTTCACCCGATGTTCCCTGGGCGACCTACTGGTGATGTGGACCTGACCCTTCCGCCATGTAGCAGACAACCACCTCAGGTGAGATGCATTGACCAACAAGACTCCCTTGTCCAAAATCACCCCGACATGTCCAAAGTGCAGCACTCCGGCATTGGCAAGACTGCACATCCAAACATTCCCTCCTGATACACCAATGCTGGATCAGGGAATGTTTGGATGTGTAGTGATGCAAGTGCAGGAGGGTTGCATTTGGGCCGCTGTAACCCGCTTGTGTTGTGTGGACTGTTGTATGTACCTCTTTTTCCAGCCCCAGGGTGACACTATCATCACCCATATCTGGAAGCTCAAATTGTTCTCTTCCACAGGTCCTGCGATGTATCTTCCCAAGTGGCGTGGATGTGAGGAGACACGACATTTCACCTGATGTTCCCTGGGCAATCTACTTACGTACAATTCAATTGCATTACAAATTTTAATAAAAACCACAGGAAACTTCTATTTTTAAAAGTTTATTTTGAGAAAAATGTTTTTTTAATAAAGTTTGAAAGTTATTTAAAACAAAAAAGTAGTTTGTTCTTCTTTACATTCTTTTCTTGTGTATATAGATATCTGTGGGGAAAAGAAAAAAGTATATTAAAGTAAAGACACACTAAATTCATGTTCATTTCTTTTCAATGAAAATTTGTGGAACAACACAGCCCAGCATGATCCATTGCTGGGCGGTGTTGTTCTACAAAGGCATGCGGTTCAAAGTGAAAGAGTGGCGTCAGTGGTCAGCACTTTGACACGCTAACATTTGTGGAACAACACAGCCCAGCATGACCCATTGCTGGGCGGTGTTGTTCTACAAAGGCATGCGGTTCAAAGTGAAAGAGTGGCGTCAGTGGTCAGCACTTTGACACGCTAACATTTGTGGAACAACACAGCCCAGCATGACCCATTGCTGGGCGGTGTTGTTCTACAAAGGCATGCGGTTCAAAGTGAAAGAGTGGCGTCAGTGGTCAGCACTTTGACACGCTAACATTTGTGGAACAACACAGCCCAGCATGACCCATTGCTGGGCGGTGTTGTTCTACAAAGGCATGCGGTTCAAAGTGAAAGAGTGGCGTCAGTGGTCAGCACTTTGACACGCTAACATTTGTGGAACAACACAGCCCAGCATGACCCATTGCTGGGCGGTGTTGTTCTACAAAGGCATGCGGTTCAAAGTGAAAGAGTGGCGTCAGTGGTCAGCACTTTGACACGCTAACATTTGTGGAACAACACAGCCCAGCATGACCCATTGCTGGGCGGTGTTGTTCTACAAAGGCATGCGGTTCAAAGTGAAAGAGTGGCGTCAGTGGTCAGCACTTTGACACGCTAACATTTGTGGAACAACACAGCCCAGCATGACCCATTGCTGGGCGGTGTTGTTCTACAAAGGCATGCGGTTCAAAGTGAAAGAGTGGCGTCAGTGGTCAGCACTTTGACACGCTAACATTTGTGGAACAACACAGCCCAGCATGACCCATTGCTGGGCGGTGTTGTTCTACAAAGGCATGCGGTTCAAAGTGAAAGAGTGGCGTCAGTGGTCAGCACTTTGACACGCTAACATTTGTGGAACAACACAGCCCAGCATGACCCATTGCTGGGCGGTGTTGTTCTACAAAGGCATGCGGTTCAAAGTTTCTTGAATGAAACATGGTTCTACTCACCTTGGTACGCACAACACAAACTTATGCCGTCCACTTCATTTTTCCCCACCAATCCTATGAATAAGTCAAAAACACAGACTAGTGAATAGTAAATTCACACAATGAAAGCCTACTGTACACCATTACAAAAAGGATTTTTGGAAGAAAAAAGTGGTATCAGAATAGCTCTTTGGCCCATCATACTGTTGGTATAGTGCGATGGATCGATACCATAGGTGTGCAGTGGGGAGCCTTAGATAAAGTATTACCTCAGGAGTTACCTTGTATACAGACAGAACGAGACTTGAGATGTATATCTCCTTTATATAGTACTTAAATAGCAGGATCAATACAACAGGTTTCAGTATCATCAGCTTATCTCCATCTCCCTCAGAGACTCTTCTAGAATACCCACATGTGAGGTAAAAACAAACAAGTACATAACATATGCAACAGACAAACACTACATCTCTGTAACTATACAGCGCCATCTGCTGCCCCTGTACGGTAACTACATGCATTTAAACAAAACCATAGTCTGTTGTCCATATTTCAACACCCCTTCTCAACAGACTGGGTTTCTTCAGTTAGACCCATCTTTGACGTAAGTCTCCAATGTCTCTCTCTGGTAAGAGGCTTAGTCATGATATCAGCTGTCATATCTTCTGTTGGGCAATAGTTCAACTCTATAAGACCTTGTTCCTGTAGATCCCTCAGGAAGTGATGCTTGACATCAATGTGCTTGGTTCTTGGGTTCACTCTTTCTGTTTGCGCTAGTGCAATGCATCCTTGATTATCCTCATATATCTTGATAGGTTCTTCTTGAGGCATTCCTAGGTCTGATAGTAGTTGCATTAACCATACCACTTCTTGACTGGCGTGAGCTGCTGCAATATATTCAGCTTCTGTAGAAGATAGTGCTACGGTAGACTGCTTCTTGCTTGTCCAGCTGATTAATCCTTCTCCAATAGAGAATAGATATCCACTTGTGGATTTTCTGTCACTTGTGTCTCCAGCCCAATCTGCGTCAACGTATCCTGTTAACTTGTGACTTGTGTTTGCTGAGAGCTTAAGCTTCTTGTTAATCGTTCCCTTTAAGTAACGAATTACCCTCTTAACTGCATTCCAATCCATCTTTGTTGGTTTAGAGACTTTTCTGCTTAAAATCCCGACTGCTGTGGAGATATCTGGTCTGGTGACGGTTGCAATGTATAGCAATTTTCCTATAGCTTTTCTGTATAGATGGTTATTCTCTAACAGGTTGCTCTGATCATTTGGTTCCTTTTCATAACTTGTCTCCATAGGAGTGCTTGCTGTCTTTGCATCTTGTATACCAAATTCCTCAATGGTTTCCTGAATTTTGTATTTCTGACTTAGTGTGAATGTTCCATCACCTTCTCTTGAGATTTGCATTCCCAAGTAATGCGTTATGTGGCCGAGGTCTTTTGTTTCAAACTGACGGTTTAGTTCTTGTAACAATTCAACTTCGTCCCCTTCTTGTTCGAAACAAACTAGCAAATCGTCCACGTAAATTAATACATAGAACCATCTTTCCTCTATCAACTTTGTATAGAGACATGGGTCTGCTTTGCTTCTGATGAATCCCTTTTCTGTCGGAACTCCATTTATCTTTGTATTCCATGCTCTTGCTGCTTGTTTAAGACCATATATACTCTTGTTCAGTTTACATACATGATCTGGGTTCTGAGAATTCACGAAGCCTGGTGGTTGTTCCATGTATATATCTTCCTTTAGTTCACCATGTAGGAAAGCCGTCTTTACATCGAAATGTTTCACTTGCATACCCTTTATGGCTGCTGTTAGGAGTAAGGTTCTAATGGTAGTGTGCTTCACAACTGGAGCAAACGTTTCATCATAATCTTCTCCAAATTTCTGTGAATATCCTTTAGCAACAAGTCTTGCCTTGTATCTTTCTATTTTTCCTTCAGAATCATACTTGACCTTAAAAGTCCATTTACATCCTATGGCCTTTTTGTCTAATGGTAGTCTGGTCAATGTTCATGTCTGATTGTCTTCCATTGATTCCATTTCTTCTTTTGCGGCTCCTAGCCATTTCTGTGCTTCTCTTTCAGAAAAATTAGCAATTTCTTCCCATGATGCAGGTTCTTGTATGTTAATGGCTTTTGCTTTGTAAGATAAACGTGTAGGTGCTTTTCCCTTATTTTCTCTTGAAGAGCGTCTCACACCCTCGGATGCACTCTCATGAGTGTCGCTGGTATTTGTCTTGTGTTGTGCTTCAACTTCTTGAATGATCTCTACTTCATCTGTTTCTTTGGATTTGGTGCTTTCTTCTTCTTCAGTAGAGTCTACTGGAGTTATGACATCATCTCGTGTTTCTTCTATGAATGTCACACTGTTGCTTATAACTACTTTTCCAGTTCTTGGATTTAAGATTCTGTAGCCTTTTGAGTGTTCACTATAGCCGACTAGAACTCCCTCTTCTGCTCGGTTCTGCAACTTGCTTCGTTTTTCAGCAGGAATGTAAACGAAGGCTCTGCATCCAAAAACTCTAATGTGCTTTAAGCTGGGTTTCTTACCGTGCCACAGCTCATATGGTGTCTTCCTTACTGCTTTGGAAAGTAGTCTGTTTTGAAGATAGGTGGCTGTTGCTGCTGCTTCACCCCAATATTTATCAGGTAGTCCTGAATCTGTAAGCATGCACCTTATCATTTCTGTTAGTGATCTGTTTTTCCTCTCAGATACGCCATTTTGCTCTGGTGTATATGGTACTGTCTTCTGATGCTCAATACCGAGTCCTCTTAAGTACCGTTCTATTTTCTGTCCTGTGAACTCGCCTCCATTGTCGCTGCGAAGAGTTAGCATATTCCTCTTGAACCTGTTTCTGGTCATGTTCACATAGTCTTGCAGCTTTTCAAAGACTTCATCTTTACTTTTTATTAGATAAGTGACTGTGAACCTGGAGTAGTCGTCAATGAATGTCAGCATATACCTTTTGTCTCCTACGGTTCGCGTTTTCATAGGTCCGCATACATCACTATGTACCAGGTCTAGTGGTCTGGAAGCTCTGTTTTCACTTTTCTTAGGAATTGTTGTCCTTGTCGCTTTCGCTTTTATGCAACATTGACACTTCATCATTTCTGAACAGTCTGACACTTTGAGATCCCTGGCTAGGTCTCTCTTCTGCATTTCCTTTATGCAATCTGGGTGTCTGTGTCCTAATCTTCTATGCCACTTGTGAATACAGTCAGCGTGTTTCTGTGTACTCAGCTTTGCCTGCTGTGCTGCAATATCCAGACAGTATAAATGTTCTTTTATTCTGGCTGTAGCTAGTGTTTCTCTTCCGTTTTGGATAAAACACTTATTATTCTGAAACTTTACAGTAAGTCCTTTTTCTACTAGATTCTTTACTGATAGCAGTGCTCCCTCAAGCTTGGGAACATATAGCACATCTGTTACGGGTATTTCTGCATAGCTGCCATTACCCTTGGAGCATAGGAATTTACCATTCCCTTTCCCTTCTGCAATGATATTTGTTCCATCTGCTAGGTAGATTGTTTCTTTATGGTTCAAATCAAGTTCAGTAAAAAAGTCCTTGTTATTTGTCATGTGACTAGTCGCTCCTGAGTCTACATACCACTTTTCTGATAATTGGTTTACTGTCGCTTTAAATGTTCCATTCCACTCGTGTGCTCCTGTATCTGTAAGTGTGGCTTTGGCTCTTTGTTTGTGTAATCTTTCTGGTGGTTTGTGCTGCTCTGTCTTCCATATGGTGCAATCTTTTTTCAGGTGACCCACTTTCTTGCATCTGAAACATGCTCTTGTTTCCCTGGTGTGTGGCTTAGTGTCCGCCATTTTAAGTGCTTTCTCTGTGTCACTTTCAGTATTGCACTCTGTAAGCTCCTTTCTGCGTTGATACTCCTCTATGAGCCTGTTCTTCACAAAGTCTGGTGTGATTTCTGCTTCAGGTCTCATTTCTAGTGCGTTTATTAGTGCACTGTATGTATCTGGTAAACTGCAAAGGAGGATGGCTACTATGTGGTTGCTTTTGATTTCTTCTCCCATTGACCTGAGCTGTATGGTTATCTCTAGTAGTGCACTGATGTGTTCTTGCATTGTCTTGCCTTTATTAAATCTCATTTGATATAATTTTCTTAATAGGAATAGTTTGCTGTTCAAACTTGCTCCTTCATGCACTCTCTGCAAAGCACACCACATGCCTTTAGCTGTACTCTCTTGTCTTATGTGTATAAGCTGTTCATCTTCCACTAGTAAACTTATAGTGGCTCTTGCCTGTCTGTCCTTCTTAATCCACTGCTGATCCTCTCCTTCAGGTCTGTCTGCATTTATAACATCCCATAAATCATCTCTGGTTAATAGCATTTCTACTTTAAACTTCCATGTTTGATAGTTCTCATTAGAAAGCTTGCTAGCAGCTAGTCTGAGATCTGTGTAATTTGCCATAACCCTTCCTTGTATAGATCTCTCTATTCTTCTGTGGTATTAAACTTGTTTTACTCACAGTTTTCTTTCCAAGGTTCTCCTGGGTTGTTTCTTGTGCGTTACACAGTCTGCTGTCTGCGCCTGCTGGGACTTGCAGTGCGACTCGTGATCTGGATGCTGCTTAGGATGCACTCCTGAAAACTTTATCTTGTACAGACTCCAGTCTGGGCCCATAACCTGTTGGTATAGTGCGATGGATCGATACCATAGGTGTGCAGTGGGGAGCCTTAGATAAAGTATTACCTCAGGAGTTACCTTGTATACAGACAGAACGAGACTTGAGATGTATATCTCCTTTATATAGTACTTAAATAGCAGGATCAATACAACAGGTTTCAGTATCATCAGCTTATCTCCATCTCCCTCAGAGACTCTTCTAGAATACCCACATGTGAGGTAAAAACAAACAAGTACATAACATATGCAACAGACAAACACTACATCTCTGTAACTATACAGCGCCATCTGCTGCCCCTGTACGGTAACTACATGCATTTAAACAAAACCATAGTCTGTTGTCCATATTTCAACACATACATGTAGCCGCAAAGAGCTTTCATCCGTTACCACACGCGCCCGCATACATGCCCGCGCATGTATGCCTACACAAAGCTCCTTGGTAGTACCCGGCCACGGGTGGGGAAGGCCAACAAAGAAAAAACAATAGTAAGAAAAACAACAAACTAATGGGAGGGGAAGAAAGGGATACATGAAAAACATTTAAAAGAAAATAAAATAATACGACCGGGTTTATGGTGGAAGTCTGTCCGGATCCTCTTCTTCCCCCTGATAGGGCGTGGATGTCCTGGGAGGCTGGATAGTATGTTGACTGGCCCTCTGTGCCCATGCGGCTGAAGATTGTGCGGCCGGTGGTGGAGGCATCTGGGGGGTGGGGTACATCCCTGTATATCCCTGGTACATCTGTGACTGTCTGTACTGGGATGGGACTTGAGGAAGGGTACGATGCGTCCTTGTGGCTTGCGACGGCGGATATGGTGGATCACCAGCGTGTTGATCAACTGGTACTGGGAGCTTATCATAGATCATCTGCAGTGTGGTTGCGATGACCTGTTGGCTGGATGAGGACTGTCGATGACTCTCCGACATGTTTTTATTGCTTTCTACCAGACATGAAGTGTTGTCCACGAGCTTGACCATGGATTGGGACAGAATGTTAAGTACGTTCATACTCTCCCTATGATCTTGTATTCTGACCTGTAGTATTGTGGCCGTGCTGTCGGAAAGAGTCTTTTGCAGTTCAAGCAGACTGTTTGACATTTTCTCCATTGTCCTCTCAATGTTGTCCAGTCTGCTTCCCACGACATTTGTGTATGTATCCTGGCGTGTCCCAATCTCTGATGCCAGGGTGTGAACCCTCTGAACAGTTGAGGGATTCTGCCCTTCCTGGATGTCTGCCACCACTTGGATTTGGGCAGCTGAAAAGAAAATTAGACAATATTATACACATTCATCATACATTTTTTTGAAGGCTCACAATTCAATTTACTCACACAGGGATGTAGCAACTGGAGCCTCCTGCACTTCCACCTCGTCATCCTCTGACGACTCCTGTAGGAGATCCGGCCTGAAGTAGGAACCAAACCCCGAAGCTAGTCCGCTGCTGGTTTGTGGCACCACTGTTTGCAAAATAATTTTTTTGGGAAAGTTAATAAACTTTACACAACTGCTGACCCCCCCCCCCCCCCTCCACCCTCCCACACACACAAAATAAATACAAACCTTCTCCATCCTGTGATGCCGCTGCTCCAGGAGCTCCACTTGTCCTCGTTTCGGAAGACTTTTCAAGGGTCTGGCTGGATACGTCTGCACGGCTGTCCTCAAACCCAAGAAAAGTTTCGTCTGTTAACCCTGTAGACTCAAACAGATCGGGTGATGGGTCCACAAAGGTTGTGTCTTGAGGCTCTTCAGTCCCAGTCCCAGAGCTCCTGGAGAGAAGACGATCTGGTGATGGCCTGCGCGCAGGAGCTGATGTTTGGCGCCCATCTTGTGGTGTGGTCGCCGACGGTGTCTGGCGCACAGGTGATAGTCTGTGCGCTGACGTCGTCTGGTGCACAGGTGACCAACTGCGCGATGACGAACTGTGGCGCACAGGTGACGATCTGTGTGCTCGCGATGCTTGCGGTGCAGTTGATGGTCCGCGCGCTGCTGCCGATGCCTGCTGCACAGGTGATGGTCCGTGCGCTGGCGATGTCCTGTGCGCAGGTGATGTCCTCTGGGCAGGTCTGTCTGAATAAAAAAAAAAAAAAGCACATTAGCACATACAAAAATTTTAAAGGGAAGTACAGCTCATGTGAAAGTATTCTTACCATCAGACCTCCTTTTGGACGGCTGGTCTCCCGCCTTCCTCCGTCTTCTGGGCGGTTCTTCCTCCTGGGGAAAGCCAGCAGGACGGCTGGAGTCCACACCTCCGCGAACTCCTTCGACCATGGCAGGGTTCATGCGCCTTCTAATAACATTCTCCCAGGGTAGCCACTTCAGATTGAGAGCCGGGCCACCTCCCGTAGCTGTCTCATGTCGGCGCTGAATCCCCATCTTCTTCTTGGTCTGTCTGCGGCAATCACTGTACCGCTTCAAGCAATTTCTGGTGCTCCGGCGGTTTCCAGATATTGCAGTGACTTGACTGGCGATGGATTCCCAGATGTTACGCTTTACCTTAGCTGCTGTGGTCTGTGCCCTTGGTCCATACAAAACGTCGTAGGACCTGTCGACGCAATCCACTAGGACACAGTTTTCCGCCTCAGTGTATCTGGGTCCACGCGGCTTTTTCTGTCCTGCATCTTCACCAGAGGCTTCCTCCTCCGACTGCTCCTCTGGCTGGCTTCTTGCCTTTAGGGATTAAAAAAAAAAAAAAATTTTTATTAATAAGATCGGTATGTACCTGTGAGTGTCAGTATCCCTGGCATTGCGCACCTATTACAGTAGGTGTGCATGGCATTGCACAAACTACAGTGGGTAAAGTTTGATGCTATTTGTGTCTGCAGGTGTGGTTAAGTACCTTTTTACTAGGCTTTTTCTTGGACTTCTCATGGGCCCTTGACGACCGCGGCTGGTCACTAGATGCCTGGTCGGTCGCATCCGCCTCCTGGGTTGGCTCCCACTCCTCATTGCTATGCAGGGATAGATCCGAGGGGGTGGGTGAAGGGGCGGATCGGGTCTGCTTGTCCCTTGACATCTCTGTTATAAAATAAAAATACATACATGTATAAATGGCTGCCCCTCACAAAATGGCTGCCCCTCACAAAATGGCTGCCCCTCACAAAATGTCAACCAGGCTGTCGACTAAACTTGCTCCAAATCACCCCAAAATGGCCAGAAAGCATCCCAACACACTCAGGAGGTACCCCACAGCAAAATTAGGCGGGAAAACACATGTTTGAAAAACAATCAGCAGCACATGTCAACCAGGCTGTCGACTAAACTTGCTCCAAATCACCCCAAAATGGCCAGAAAGCATCCCAACACACTCAGGAGGTACCCCACAGCAAAATTAGGCGGGAAAACACGTTTGAAAAACAATCAGCAGCACATGTCAACCAGGCTGTCGACTAAAATTGCTCCAAATCACCCCAAAATGGCCAGAAAGCATCCCAACACACTCAGGAGGTACCCCACAGCAAAATTAGGCGGGAAAACACATGTTTGAAAAACAATCAGCAGCACATGTCAACCAGGCTGTCGACTAAAATTGCTCCAAATCACCCCAAAATGGCCAGAAATCATCCCAACACACTCAGGAGGTACACCACATCAAAATTAGGCGGGAAAACACATGTTTGAAAAACAATCAGCAGCACATGTCAACCAGGCTGTCGACTAAAATTGCTCCAAATCACCCCAAAATGGCCAGAAAGCATCCCAACACACTCAGGAGGTACCCCCACAGCAAAATTAGGCGGGAAAACACATGTTTGAAAAACAATCAGCAGCACATGTCAACCAGGCTGTCGACTAAAATTGCTCCAAATCACCCCAAAATGGCCAGAAAGCATCCCAACACACTCAGGAGGTACCCCACAGCAAAATTAGGCGGGAAAACACATGTTTGAAAAACAATCAGCAGCACATGTCAACCAGGCTGTCGACTAAAATTGCTCCAAATCACCCCAAAATGGCCAGAAAGCATCCCAACACACTCAGGAGGTACCCCACAGCAAAATTAGGCGGGAAAACACATGTTTGAAAAACAATCAGCAGCACATGTCAACCAGGCTGTCGACTAAACTTGCTCCAAATCACCCCAAAATGGCCAGAAAGCATCCCAGCACACTCAGGAGGCACACCACAGCAAAATTAGGCGGGAAAACACATGTTTGAAAAACAATCAGCAGCACATGTCAACCAGGCTGTCGACTAAAATTGCTCCAAATCACCCCAAAATGGCCAGAAAGCATCCCAGCACACTCAGGAGGCACACCACAGCAAAATTAGGCGGGAAAACACATGTTTGAAAAACAATCAGCAGCACATGTCAACCAGGCTGTCGACTAAAATTGCTCCAAATCACCCCAAAATGGCCAGAAAGCATCCCAACACACTCAGGAGGTACACCAATGCTAATAGAAGACCCAAAAAAGTCAATTAAAGATTAAAAAAAAACGTGAAAAACTACCCCAAAACACAAGTCTCCCCCTAAAAATGCAGCAACACAAGCAAGGGGCTATACACATACCTGCACACATGCACAAACACCCCATGTACACCTCATGGCAACCCCCACTACACAAACACATACATGCAACACCAGACACACATGTGGTACTTACCTACAAATGTAGTAAAAGCTCCTAAAATGGCTCTGCTCCGGGGTAACAGGAATCCTCCTGACTGTCCTGGAATAAAGCCTGCTGGGGTGTCCAAACGATATCCACAGCAAACAACCAAATTGCTAGCTCTGCACCTCCTCACACCTCTCTGCAGGTTCACAAAATGGCTGCAGAGCATGCAGCAAACAAGCCCTAATAAAGGGCTGCTTTCGGCGGGAAGGCGAATTCAGTACGCCCACTACTCGCCGATTGGCCGTAATCCGCCTGCGGGAGGGGCGAATCAGTTATACATTGAATATTGTGAATTCAGGGTCCCGGCGACAGGGCTGCGGCTGGCGATAGTGGGCGAATTATACAGGGGCGGATCTAATGACGCGATTCGCCCGCTATTGCATATACCCCATAAAGGTAATAAGGTTATACTGTGTTGCATTTACACTTTATCATTACACTAAGGTTTTACTGCACAACACACTGTTTATGGTTTAGATACAAAGGTTTAATATTGTGAGCGTCTGTGCCGCTGGTGATCTCCTCGTGGTCCCGAGCGTCCGCTACGCTATAGCGAATCATTACGTTAGTCAACAGCCAATAACGTGTCTGCCTGTGATCTCTTGGCCGTGAGTGAACGTGACGCTTGAGCGTCTCGATCACGGCTAAGCGATTGTTACGCAACTAGCGTACCCTTACGGTACTTCATACGTAGATAGCGTACAGTGTTCTTAGACCTCATAAAGGGTATTATATACGATAAATATTCAGCTTTATCACCACATACACACACATTCCCCTCTGTTTCTCAGTGACACCCCCCCCTACACACACATTCCCCTGTTTCTCAGTGACACCCCCCATACACACACATTCCCCTCTGTTTCTCAGTGACACCCCCCATACACACACATTCCCCTCTGTTTCTCAGTGACATCTTATACACCCCCATTGCCCTCTGTTTCTCAGTGACCCCCCCCCCCCCCATATACACACATTCCCCTGTTTCTCAGTGACACCCCCCCAGCCATACACACACATTCCCCTCTCTTTCTCAGTGACCACTCCCCCCATACATACACATTTCCCTGTTTCTCAGTGACACCCCCCCATACACACACATTCCCCTCTGTTTCTCAGTGACCCCCCCCCCCCCCCCTCGGTATACACACATTCCCCTGTTTCTCAGTGACACCCCCCCTACACACACATTCCCCTAAGTTTCTCAGTGACACCCCCCTCCATACACACACATTCCCCTCTGTTTCTCAGTGACACCCCCCATACACACACATTTCTCTCTGTTTCTCAGTGACCCACCCATACACACACACACACATTCCCCTCTGTTTCTCAGTGACCCCCCCCCCCAGACATACACACATATTCCACTCTGTTTCTCAGTGACACCCCCACCCGCTACACACACATTCCCCTCTGTTTCTCAGTGGCACCCGCCCATACACACACATTCCCCTCTGTTTCTCAGTGACACCCCCCCCCCAGCAATACACACACATTCCCCTCTGTTTCTCAGTGACACCCACCTACACACATATTCCCCTCTGTTACTCAGTGCCCCCTCAACACACACATTCTCCTCTGTTTCTCAGTGACCCCTCCCGCCCATACACACACATACCCCTGTTTCTCAGTGACACCCCCCCCAGCCATACACACACATTCCCCTCTGTTTCTCAGTGACCCCTCCCCCCATACACACACATTACCCTCTGTTTCTCAGTGACACCCTCCCTACACACACATTCCCCTGTTTCTCAGTGACACCCCCCCTACACACACATTCCCCTCAGTTTCTCAGTGACACCCCCCCATACACACACATTCCCCTCTGTTTCTCAGTGACACCCCCCATACACACACATTCCCCTCTGTTTCTCAGTGACACCCCCCATACACACACATTTCTCTCTGTTTCTCAGTGACCCACCCATACACACACTTTCCCCTCTGTTTCTCAGTGACCCCCCCCCAGACATACACACATATTCCACTCTCTTTCTCAGTGACACCCCCCCCCTACACCATAGTTACCTACCCTCCCTCATTCTGCAGGAGACTCCCTGAAATAGCAGCAATCTCCCTCACTCCCTGAAAAGTCCATCAATCTCCCTCATTCTTGGGGGAAAAATAAATCAGAGATACATACATTCAAATGGGATCCTTAGTGCCATTTCCCTGCATTGGTTATAAGGCACAATGGATCCCTATAGCCACTTACAGTATATTGAACCTCTTGTAAGTCACAATACACAAACAAATCCTGCAAAATATCAGTGTCTTTTCTTCAACAAATAGATCTTACTAACTTTGGGGCTCATTTACATTAGGATGTAAGTCATTTTCATGACACGCCTCCCCGATGTAGCGGTACTCGCCCGCGCTGATAGGTGTTACTTTCTCAATCTCCCTGAAATGCTTTTTCAAAAGTAGGCAAGTATACCCTACACACACATTCCCCTCTGTTTCTCAGTGGCACCCCCCCATACACACACATTACCCTCTGTTTCTCAGTGACACCCCCCAGCCATACACACACATTCCCCTCTGTTTCTCAGTGACTCCTCCCCCCATACATACACATTGCCCTGTTTCTCAGTGACACCCCCCCATACACACACATTCCACTCTGTTTCTCAGTGACACCCCCTACACACACATTCCCCTCTCTTTCTCAGTGACACCCCCCTACACACACATTCCCCTCTATTTTTCAGTGACACCCCCCTACACGCATAATCCCCTGTTGCTCAGTGACACACCCCTACACACACATTCCCCTCTCTTTCTCAGTGACCCCCCCCCCAGCAATACACACGCATTCCCCTCTGTTTCTCAGTGACACTGCCCCCTACACGCATATTCCCTTGTTTCTCAGTGACACCCCCCCTACACACATGTTCCCCTCTGTTTCTCAGTGACACCCCCCCTACACACACATTCCTCTCTGTTTCTCAGTGATATCCCCCATACACGCATATTCCCCTGTTTCTCAGTGACACCCTCCTATACACACATTCCCCTCTGTTTCTCAGTGACACCCCCCTACACGCATATTCCCCTGTCTCTCAGTGACACCCTCCTACACACATTCCCTTCTGTTTCTCAGTGACAACCCCCCTACACGCATATTCCCGTTTCTCAGTGACACCCCCCCATGCACACACATTCCCCTGTTTCTCAGTGACACCCCCCCCCCAGCAATACACACACATTCCCTTCTGTTTTTCAGTGACACCCCCCCTACACGCATATTCCCCTGTTTCTCAGTGACACCCTCCTACACACACATTCCAATCTGTTTCTTAGTGACACACCCCCTACACGCATATTCCCGTTTCTCAGTGACACCCCCCCATACACACACATTCCCCTGTTTCTCAGTGACACCCCCACATACACACACATTCCCGTTTCTCAGTGACACCCCCCCTACACACACATTACCCTCTGTTTCTCAGTGACATCTCATACACCCCCATTCCCTTCTGTTTCTCAGTGACCCCCCATAAACACACATTCCCATGTTTCTCAGTGACACCCCCCAGCCATACACATACACATTCCCCTCTGTTTCTCAGTGACCCCTCCCCCCATACATACACATTCCCCTGTTTCTCAGTGACACCCTCCCTACACACACCTTCCCCTCTGTTTCTCAGTGACACCCCCCCTACACACACATTCCCCTCTCTTTCTCAGTGACCCCCCCCCAGCAATACACACGCATTCCCCTCTGTTTCTCAGTGACACTGCCCCCTACACGCATATTCCCTTGTTTCTCAGTGACACCCCCCCTACACACATGTTCCCCTCTGTTTCTCAGTGACACCCCCCCCCTACACACACATTCCTCTCTGTTTCTCAGTGATATCCCCCATACACGCATATTCCCCTGTTTCTCAGTGACACCCTCCTATACACACATTCCCCTCTGTTTCTCAGTGACACCCCCCCTACACGCATATTCCCCTGTCTCTCAGTGACACCCTCCTACACACATTCCCTTCTGTTTCTCAGTGACAACCCCCCTACACGCATATTCCCGTTTCTCAGTGACACCCCCCCATGCACACACATTCCCCTGTTTCTCAGTGACACCCCCCCCCCCCAGCAATACACACACATTCCCTTCTGTTTTTCAGTGACACCCCCCCTACACGCATATTCCCCTGTTTCTCAGTGACACCCTCCTACACACACATTCCAATCTGTTTCTTAGTGACACACCCCCTACACGCATATTCCCGTTTCTCAGTGACACCCCCCCATACACACACATTCCCCTGTTTCTCAGTGACACCCCCACATACACACACATTCCCGTTTCTCAGTGACACCCCCCTACACACACATTACCCTCTGTTTCTCAGTGACATCTCATACACCCCCATTCCCTTCTGTTTCTCAGTGACCCCCCATAAACACACATTCCCATGTTTCTCAGTGACACCCCCCAGCCATACACATACACATTCCCCTCTGTTTCTCAGTGACCCATCCCCCCATACATACACATTCCCCTGTTTCTCAGTGACACCCTCCCTACACACACCTTCCCCTCTGTTTCTCAGTGACACCCCCCCTACACACACATTCCCCTGTTTCTCAGTGACACCC
Organism: Pseudophryne corroboree; assembly: GCF_028390025.1. Lineage (NCBI taxonomy): Eukaryota > Metazoa > Chordata > Amphibia > Anura > Myobatrachidae > Pseudophryne > Pseudophryne corroboree. The sequence goes on along the minus strand of NC_086449.1, from coordinate 813,225,793 downwards.
CCCCCCCTACACACACATTCCCCTGAGTTTCTCAGTGACATCCCCCCATACACACACATTCCCCTCTGTTTCTCAGTGACACCCCCCATACACACACATTCCCCTCTGTTTCTCAGTGACACCCCCCATGCACACACATTTCTCTCTGTTTCTCAGTGACCCACCCATATACACACATTCCCCTCTGTTTCTCAGTGACCCCCACCCCCCAGACATACACACATATTCCACTCTGTTTCTCAGTGACACATCCCCAGACATACACACATATTCCACTCTGTTTCTCAGTGACACCCCCCCCCCCTACACACACATTCCCCTCTGTTTCTCAGTGGCACCACCTGCCCCATACACACACATTCCCCTCTGTTTCTCAGTGACACCCCCCCCATACACACACATTCCCCTCTGTTTCTCAGTGACACCCCCCCCAGCAATACACACACATTCCCCTCTGTTTCTCAGTGACACCCCCCCTACACACACATTCCCCTCTGTTACTCAGTGCCCCCTCAACACACACATTCCCCTCTGTTTCTCAGTGACCCCTCCCCTCATACACACACATTCCCCTGTCTCTCAGTGACCCCCCCCCCAGCCATACACACACATTCCCCTCTGTTTCTCAGTGACACCCCCCTACACACACATTCCCCTGTTTCTCAGTGACACCCCCCCATACACACAAATTCCCCTCTGTTTCTCAGTGACAACCCCCCTACACATACATTCCCCTGTTTCTCAGTGACACCCCCCTACACACACATTCCCCTCTGTTTCTCAGTGACACCCCCCATACACACACATTCCCCTGTTTCTCAGTGACACCCCCCCTACACACACATTCCCCTCTGTTTCTCAGTGATACCCCCCCTACACACACATCCCCCTCTGTTTCTCAGTGACATCTCATACACCCCCATTTCCCTCTGTTTCTCAGTGACCCCCCATATACACACATTCCCCTGTTTCTCAGTGACACCCCCCCAGCCATACACACACATTCCCCTCTCTTTCTCAGTGACCCCCCCCCCCCCGCCCCCCTCGGTATACACACATTCCCCTGTTTCTCAGTGACACCCCCCATACACACACATTCCCCTCTGTTTCTCAGTGACCCCCCTCGGTATACACACATTCCCCTGTTTCTCAGTGACACCCCCCCTACACACACATTCCCCTAAGTTTCTCAGTGACACCCCCCTCCATACACACACTTCCCCCTCTGTTTCTCAGTGACACCCCCCATACACACACATTTCTCTCTGTTTCTCAGTGACCCACCCATACACACACACACACATTCCCCTCTGTTTCTCAGTGACCCCCCCCCCCCCCCAGACATACACACATATTCCACTCTTTTTCTCAGTGACACCCCCTCCCGCTACACACACATTCCCCTCTGTTTCTCAGTGGCACCCGCCCATACACACACATTCCCCTCTGTTTCTCAGTGACACCCCCCCCCCCCAGCAATACACACACATTCCCCTCTGTTTCTCAGTGACACCCCCCCCCCCCCCCAGCAATACACACACATTCCCCTCTGTTTCTCAGTGGCACCCGCCCATACACACACATTCCCCTCTGTTTCTCAGTGACACCCCCCCCCCCCAGCAATACACACATATTCCCCTCTGTTACTCAGTGCCCCCTCAACACACACATTTTCCTCTGTTTCTCAGTGACCCCTCCCGCCCATACACACACATACCCCTGTTTCTCAGTGACACCCCCCCAGCCATACACACACATTCCCCTCTGTTTCTCAGTGACCCCTCCCCCCATACACACACATTACCCTCTGTTTCTCAGTGACACCCTCCGTACACACACATTCCCCTGTTTCTCAGTGACACCCCCCCTACACACACATTCCCCTCAGTTTCTCAGTGACACCCCCCCATACACACACATTCCCCTCTGTTTCTCAGTGACACCCCCCCATACACACACATTCCCCTCTGTTTCTCAGTGACACTCCCCATACACACACATTTCTCTCTGTTTCTCAGTGACCCACCCGTACACACACTTTTCCCTCTGTTTCTCAGTGAACCCCCCCCCCCCAGACATACACACATATTCCACTCTCTTTCTCAGTGACACCCCCCCTACACACATTCCCCTCTGTTTCTCAGTGGCACCCCCCCATACACACACATTCCCCTCTGTTTCTCAGTGACACCCCCCAGCCATACACACACATTCCCCTGTTTCTCAGTGACCCCTCCCCCCATACATACACATTGCCCTGTTTCTCAGTGACACCCCCCATACACACACATTCCACTCTGTTTCTCAGTGACACCCCTTACACACACATTCCCCTCTCTTTCTCAGTGACACCCCCCTACACACACATTCCCCTCTATTTTTCAGTGACACCCCCCTACACGCATATTCCCCTGTTGCTCAGTGACACCCCCCTACATGCATATTCCCCTTTCTTTCTCAGTGACACCCCCCCCCCCCAGCAATACACACACATTCCCCTCTGTTTCTCAGTGACACCGTCCCCTAAACGCATATTCCCTTGTTTCTCAGTGACACCCCCCCTACACTCATATTCCCCTCTGTTTCTCAGTGACACCCCCCTACACACACATTCCTCTCTGTTTCTCAGTGACATCCCCCACACACGCATATTCCCCTGTTTCTCAGTGACACCCTCCTATACACACATTCCCCTCTGTTTCTCAGTGACACCCCCCCACACGCATATTCCCCTGTTTCTCAGTGACACCCTCCTACACACACATTCCCTTCTGTTTCTCAGTGACACCCCCCCTACACGCATATTCCCGTTTCTCAGTGACACCCCCCCATACACACACATTCCCCTGTTTCTCAGTGACACCCCCCCCAGCAATACACACACATTCCCTTCAGTTTTTCAGTGACACCCCCCCTACACGCATATTCCCCTGTTTCTCAGTGACACCCTCCTACACACACATTCCACTCTGTTTCTTAGTGACACCCCCCCTACACGCATATTCCCGTTTCTCAGTGATGCCCCCCATAAATACACATTCCCCTGTTTCTCAGTGACACCCCCACATACACACACATTCCCGTTTGTCAGTGACACCCCCCCTACACACACATTACCCTCTGTTTCTCAGTGACATCTCATACACCCCCATTCCCTTCTGTTTCTCAGTGACCCCCCATACACACACATTCCCGTTTCTCAGTGACACCCCCCCAGCCATACACATACACATTCCCCTCTGTTTCTCAGTGACCCCTCCCCCCATACATACACATTCCCCTGTTTCTCAGTGACACCCTCCCTACACACACATTCCCCTGTTTCTCAGTGACACCCCCCCTACACACACATTCCCCTCAGTTTCTCAGTGACATCCCCCCATACACACACATTCCCCTCGGTTTCTCAGTGACACCCCCCATACACACACATTCCCCTCTCTTTCTCAGATACACCCCCCATACACACACATTTCTCTCTGTTTCTCAGTGACCCACCCATACACACACATTCCCCTCTGTTTCTCAGTGACCCCCCCCCCCCGACATACACTCATATTCCACTCTGTTTCTCAGTGACACACCCCCAGACATACACACATATCCCACTCTGTTTCTCAGTGACACACCCCCCCTCCCTACTCACACATTCCCCTCTGTTTCTCAGTGGCACCACCCCCCCATACACACACATTCCCCTCTGTTTCTCAGTGACACCCCCCCAATACACACACATTCACCTCTGTTTCTCAGTGACACCCCCCCAGCAATACACACACACATTCCACTCTGTTTCTCAGTGACACCCCCCCTACACACACATTCCCCTCTGTTTCTCAGTGCCCCCACAACACACACATTCCCCTCTGTTTCGCAGTGACCCCTCCCCTCATACACACACATTCCCCTGTCTCTCAGTGACCCCCCCCCCAGCCATACACACACATTCCCCTCTGTTTCTCAGTGACACCCCCCCTACACACACATTCCCCTGTTTCTCAGTGCCACCCCCCCATACACACAAATTCCCCTCTGTTTCTCAGTGACACCCCCCTACACACACTTTCCCCTGTTTCTCAGTGACACCCCCCTACACACACATTCCCCTCTATTTCTCAGTGACACCCCCCTACACACACATTCCCCTATTTCTCAGTGACACCCCCCCATACACACAAATTCCCCTCTGTTTCTCAGTGACACCCCCCCTACACACACATTCCGCTGTTTCTCAGGGACACCCCCCTATACACACAATCCCCTCTGTTTCTCAGTGACACCCCCCATACACACACATTCCCCTGTTTCTCAGTGACACCCCCTCCTACACACACATTCCCCTCTGTTTCTCAGTGACACCCCCCTACACACACATTCCCCTGTTTCTCAGTGACACCCCCCCTACACACACATTCCCCTCAGTTTCTCAGTGACCCCCCCCCCCCCAGCCATACACACACATTCCCCTCTGTTTCTCAGTGACACCCCCCCTACACACACATTCCCCTGTTTCTCAGTGCCACCCCCCCATACACACAAATTCCCCTCTGTTTCTCAGTGACACCCCCCCTACACACACTTTCCCCTGTTTCTCAGTGACACCCCCCTACACACACATTCCCCTCTGTTTCTCAGTGACACCCCCCCTACACACACATTCCCCTATTTCTCAGTGACACCCCCCCATACACACAAATTCCCCTCTGTTTCTCAGTGACACCCCCCCTACACACACATTCCCCTGTTTCTCAGAGACACCCCCCTACACACACATTCCCCTTTTTCTCAGTGACACCCCCCCCTACACACACATTCCCCTCAGTTTCTCAGTGACCCCCCCCCAGCCATACACACACATTCCCCTCTGTTTCTCAGTGACACCCCCCCTACACACACATTCCCCTGTTTCTCAGTGCCACCCCCCCATACACACAAATTCCCCTCTGTTTCTCAGTGACACCCCCCCTACACACACTTTCCCCTGTTTCTCAGTGACACCCCCCTACACACACATTCCCCTCTGTTTCTCAGTGACACCCCCCCTACACACACATTCCCCTATTTCTCAGTGACACCCCCCCATACACACAAATTCCCCTCTGTTTCTCAGTGACACCCCCCCTACACACACATTCCCCTGTTTCTCAGAGACACCCCCCTATACACACAATCCCCTCTGTTTCTCAGTGACACCCCCCATACACACACATTCCCCTGTTTCTCAGTGACACCCCCCCCTACACACACATTCCCCTCTGTTTCTCAGTGACACCCCCCTACACACACATTCCCCTGTTTCTCAGTGACACCCCCCCTACACACACATTCCCCTCAGTTTCTCAGTGACACCCCCCATACACACACATTCCCCTCTGTTTCTCAGTGACACCCCCCATACACACACATTCCCCTCTGTTTCTCAGTGACACCCCCCATACACACACATTTCTCTCTGTTTCTCAGTGACCCACCCATACACACACATTCCCCTCTGTTTCTCAGTGCCCCCCCCCCCCCAGACATACACACATATTCCACTGTTTCTCAGTGACACACCCCCAGACATACACACATATTCCACTCTGTTTCTCAGTGACACCCCCCCCCCCCCCTACACACACATTCCCCTCTGTTTCTCAGTGGCACCACCCCCCCCATACACACACATTCCCCTCTGTTTCTCAGTGACACCCCCTCCCCCATACACACACATTCCCCTCTGTTTCTCAGTGACACCCCCCCAGCAATACACACACATTCCACTCTGTTTCTCAGTGACACCCCCCTACACACACATTCCACTCTGTTTCTCAGTGCCCCCTCAACACACACATTCCCCTCTGTTTCGCAGTGACCCCTCCCCTCATACACACACATTCCCCTGTCTCTCAGTGACCCCCCCCAGCCATACACACACATTCCCCTCTGTTTCTCAGTGACACCCCCGCTACACACACATTCCCCTGTTTCTCAGTGACACCCCCCCATACACACAAATTCCCCTCTGTTTCTCAGTGACACCCCCCCTACACACACTTTCCCCTGTTTCTCAGTGACACCACCCTACACACACATTCCCCTCTGTTTCTCAGTGACACCCCCCCTACACACACATTCCCCTGTTTCTCAGTGACACCCCCCATACACACAAATTCCCCTCTGTTTCTCAGTGACACCCCCCCTACACACACATTCCCCTGTTTCTCAGTGACACCCCCCTACACACACATTCCCCTCTGTTTCTCAGTGACACCCCCCATACACACACATTCCCCTGTTTCTCAGTGACACCCCCCCTACACACACATTCCCCTCTGTTTCTCAGTGACACCCCCCTACACACACATTTCTCTCTGTTTCTCAGTGTCCCACCCATACACACACTTTCCCCTCTGTTTCTCAGTGACCCCCCCCCCCCCAGACATACACACATATTCCACTCTCTTTCTCAGTGACACGCCCCCCCCTACACACACATCCCCCTCTGTTTCTCAGTGGCACCCCCCCACACACACACATTCCCCTCTGTTTCTCAGTGACACCCCCCCAGCCATACACACACATTCCCCTCTGTTTCTCAGTGACCCCTCCCCCCATACATACACATTGCCCTGTTTCTCAGTGACACCCCCCATACACACACATTCCACTCTGTTTCTCAGTGACACCCCCTACACACACATTCCCCTCTCTTTCTCAGTAACACCCCCTGCACACACATTCCCCTCTATTTTTCAGTGACACCGCCCTACACGCATATTTCCCTGTTGCTCAGTGACACCCCCTACACACACATTCCCCTCTCTTTCTCAGTGACACCCCCCGCCCCAGCAATACACACACATTCCCCTCTGTTTCTCAGTGACACCGCCCCCTACACGCATATTCCCTTGTTTCTCAGTGACACCCCCCCTACACACATATTCCCCTCTGTTTCTCAGTGACACCCCCCTACTCACACATACCTCTCTGTTTCTCAGTGACATCCCCCATACACGCATATTCCCCTGTTTCTCAGTGACACCCTCCTATACACACATTCCCCTCTGTTTCTCAGTGACACCCCCCCACACGCATATTCCCCTGTTTCTCAGTGATACCCTCCTACACACACATTCCCTTCTGTTTCTCAGTGACACCCCCCCTACACGCATATTCCCGTTTCTCAGTGACACCCCCCCCCCATACACACACATTCCCCTGTTTCTCAGTGACACCCCCCCAGCAATACACACACATTCCCTTCTGTTTTTCAGTGACACCCCCCCTACACGCATATTCCCCTGTTTCTCAGTGACACCCTCCTACACACACATTCCACTGTGTTTCTTAGTGACACCCCCCCTACACGCATATTCCCGTTTCTCAGTGACACCCCCCCATACACACACATTCCCCTGTTTCTCAGTGACACCCCCACATACACACACATTCCCGTTTCTCAGTGACACCCCCCCTACACACACATTACCCTCTGTTTCTCAGTGACATCTCATACACCCCCATTCCCTTCTGTTTCTCAGTGACCCCCCATACACACACATTCCCCTGTTTCTCAGTGACACCCCCCCAGCCATACAAATACACATTCCCCCCTGTTTTTCAGTGACCCCTCCCCCCATACATACACATTCCCCTGTTTCTCAGTGACACCCCCCTACACACACATTCCCCTGTTTCTCAGTGACACCCCCCCTACACACACATTCCCCTCAGTTTCTCAGTGACCCCCCCCAGCCATACACACACATTCCCCTCTGTTTCTCAGTGACACCCCCCCTACACACACATTCCCCTGTTTCTCAGTGCCACCCCCCCATACACACAAATTCCCCTCTGTTTCTCAGTGACACCCCCCCTACACACACTTTCCCCTGTTTCTCAGTGACACCCCCCTACACACACATTCCCCTCTGTTTCTCAGTGACACCCCCCCTACACACACATTCCCCTATTTCTCAGTGACACCCCCCCATATATACAAATTCCCCTCTGTTTCTCAGTGACACCCCCCCTACACACACATTCCCCTGTTTCTCAGAGACACCCCCCTATACACACAATCCCCTCTGTTTCCCAGTGACACCCCCCATACACACACATTCCCCTGTTTCTCAGTGACACCCCCCCTACACACACATTCCCCTCTGTTTCTCAGTGACACCCCCCTACACACACATTCCCCTGTTTCTCAGTGACACCCCCCCTACACACACATTCCCCTCAGTTTCTCAGTGACACCCCCCATACACACACATTCCCCTCTGTTTCTCAGTGACACCCCCCATACACACACATTCCCCTCTGTTTCTCAGTGACACCCCCCATACACACACATTTCTCTCTGTTTCTCAGTGACCCACCCATACACACACATTCCCCTCTGTTTCTCAGTGACCCCCCCCCCCAGACATACACACATATTCCACTCTGTTTCTCAGTGACACACCCCCAGACATACACACATATTCCACTCTGTTTCTCAGTGACACACCCCCCCCCCCCCTACACACACATTCCCCTCTGTTTCTCAGTGGCACCACCCCCCCATACACACACATTCCCCTCTGTTTCTCAGTGACACCCCCTCCCCCATACACACACATTCCCCTCTGTTTCTCAGTGATACCCCCCCAGCAATACACACACATTCCACTCTGTTTCTCAGTGACACCCCCCTACACACACATTCCACTCTGTTTCTCAGTGCCCCCTCAACACACACATTCCCCTCTGTTTCGCAGTGACCCCTCCCCTCATACACACACATTCCCCTGTCTCTCAGTGACCCCCCCCCCCAGCCATACACACACATTCCCCTCTGTTTCTCAGTGACACCCCCGCTACACACACATTCCCCTGTTTCTCAGTGACACCCCCCCATACACACAAATTCCCCTCTGTTTCTCAGTGACACCCCCCCTACACACACTTTCCCCTGTTTCTCAGTGACACCACCCTACACACACATTCCCCTCTGTTTCTCAGTGACACCCCCCCTACACACACATTCCCCTGTTTCTCAGTGACACCCCCCCATACACACAAATTCCCCTCTGTTTCTCAGTGACACCCCCCCTACACACACATTCCCCTGTTTCTCAGTGACACCCCCCTACACACACATTCCCCTCTGTTTCTCAGTGACACCCCCCATACACACACATTCCCCTGTTTCTCAGTGACACCCCCCCTACACACACATTCCCCTCTGTTTCTCAGTGACACCCCCCTACACACACATTTCTCTCTGTTTCTCAGTGTCCCACCCATACACACACTTTCCCCTCTGTTTCTCAGTGACCCCCCCCCCCCCCCAGACATACACACATATTCCACTCTCTTTCTCAGTGACACGCCCCCCCCCCCCTGCACACACATTCCCCTCTGTTTCTCAGTGGCACCCCCCCATACACACACATTCCCCTCTGTTTCTCAGTGACACCCCCCCAGCCATACACACACATTCCCCTCTGTTTCTCAGTGACCCCTCCCCCCATACATACACATTGCCCTGTTTCTCAGTGACACCCCCCCATACACACACATTCCACTCTGTTTCTCAGTGACACCCCCTACACACACATTCCCCTCTCTTTCTCAGTAACACCCCCTGCACACACATTCCCCTCTATTTTTCAGTGACACCGCCCTACACGCATATTTCCCTGTTGCTCAGTGACACCCCCCTACACACACATTCCCCTCTCTTTCTCAGTGACACCCCCCCCCCAGCAATACACACACATTCCCCTCTGTTTCTCAGTGACACCGCCCCCTACACGCATATTCCCTTGTTTCTCAGTGACACCCCCCCCTACACACATATTCCCCTCTGTTTCTCAGTGACACCCCCCTACACACACATACCTCTCTGTTTCTCAGTGACATCCCCCATACACGCATATTCCCCTGTTTCTCAGTGACACCCTCCTATACACACATTCCCCTCTATTTCTCAGTGACACCCCCCCACACGCATATTCCCCTGTTTCTCAGTGACACCCTCCTACACACACATTCCCTTCTGTTTCTCAGTGACACCCCCCCTACACGCATATTCCCGTTTCTCAGTGACACCCCCCCCATACACACACATTCCCCTGTTTCTCAGTGACACCCCCCCAGCAATACACACACATTCCCTTCTGTTTTTCAGTGACACCCCCCCTACACGCATATTCCCCTGTTTCTCAGTGACACCCTCCTACACACACATTCCACTGTGTTTCTTAGTGACACCCCCCCTACACGCATATTCCCGTTTCTCAGTGACACCCCCCCATACACACACTTTCCCCTGTTTCTCAGTGACACCCCCACATACACACACATTCCCGTTTCTCAGTGACACCCACCCTACACACACATTACCCTCTGTTTCTCAGTGACATCTCATACACCCCCATTCCCTTCTGTTTCTCAGTGACCCCCCATACACACACATTCCCCTGTTTCTCAGTGACACCCCCCCAGCCATACAAATACACATTCCCCCCTGTTTTTCAGTGACCCCTCCCCCCATACATACACATTCCCCTGTTTCTCAGTGACACCCCCCTACACACACATTCCCCTCTGTTTCTCAGTGACACCCCCCCTACACACACATTCCCCTGTTTCTCAGTGACACCCCCCCTACACACACATTCCCCTCAGTTTCTCAGTGACATCCCCCATACACACACATTCCCCTCTGTTTCTCAGTGACACCCCCCATACACACACATTCCCCTCTGTTTCTCAGTGACACCCCCCATACACACACATTTCTCTCTGTTTCTCAGTGACCCACCCATACACACACATTCCCCTCTGTTTCTCAGTGACCCCCCCCCCCTAGACATACACACATATTCCACTCTGTTTCTCAGTGACACCCCCCCAGACATACACACATATTCCACTCTGTTTCTCAGTGACACCCCCCCCCCCCACACACACACATTCCCCTCTGTTTCTCAGTGGCACCACCCCCCCATACACACACATTCCCCTCTGTTTCTCAGTGACACACACCCCCCCCATACACACACATTCCCCTCTGTTTCTCAGTGACACCCCCCCCAGCAATACACACACATTCCCCTCTGTTTCTCAGTGACACCCCCCTACACACACATTCCCCTCTGTTACTCAGTGCCCCCTCAACACACACATTCCCCTCTGTTTCTCAGTGACCCCTCCCCTCATACACACACATTCCCCTGTCTCTCAGTGACCCCCCCCAGCCATACACACACATTCCCCTCTGTTTCTCAGTGACACCCCCCCTACACACACATTCCCCTGTTTCTCAGTGACACCCCCCCATACACACAAATTCCCCTCTGTTTCTCAGTGACACCCCCCCTACACACACATTCCCCTGTTTCTCAGTGACACCCCCCTACACACACATTCCCCTCTGTTTCTCAGTGACACCCCCCATACACACACATTCCCCTGTTTCTCAGTGACACCCCCCATATACACACATTCCCCTGTTTCTCAGTGACACCCCCCTACACACACATTCCTTTCTGTTTCTCAGTGACACCCCCCATACACACACATTCCCCTCTGTTTCTCAGTGACACCCCCCCTACACACACATTCCCCTGTTTCTCAGTGACACCCCCCCATACACACAAATTCCCCTCTGTTTCTCAGTGACACCCCCCCTACACACACATTCCCGTTTCTCAGTGACACCCCCCTACACACACATTCCCCTCTGTTTCTCAGTGACACCCCCCCTACACACACATTCCCCTGTTTCTCAGTGACACCCCCCTACACACACATTCCCCTGTTTCTCAGTGACACCCCCCATACACACACATTCCCCTGTTTCTCAGTGACACCCCCCTACACACACATTCCTTTCTGTTTCTCTGTGACACCCCCCCCCCCATACACACACATTCCCCTCTCTTTCTCAGTGACACCCCCCCATACCAGTGGCGTGCAGTGAGGTTAGTGGCTGGTGAGGCATGTCCGCTACCACCGCCGCTATGGCCACTGCCAGTGCCCGCTACTGTACTGCCAATGCCTGCTAAAGTTGCCCCAACAGCTAATTCCCAGTCCGATGCCGCCGCCAATGCCAGCGAAGTCTGGGAAGCAGCAGCAGCCAGGGCAGGTTAAGGAGAGCAGTGGAGGGTATGCCTGGAAGCGGAATTACAGCTGCATGCCCCAGCACATATCTAGTAATCACCCCCCCTCCCTTTATGCCCCAGCATATATCCAGTAATGACCCTCCACCCCTCCCCTTTTCCCCTGGCACATATGGTGTAATTACCTGCTGCCCCCCCCTCCCCCCATACCCTGGCACAGTGCACACATCTCCGTGCTGAGCGCTGCTGTGTACGGTCCATGTGCTGCCCTGCTATCTGAAACACAGCAGCGCTCAGCACGGACACGGGAGATAGCGGGACATCCGGCTCTGTAAAGGGGCTCTCAACAGCGGCGCGGACACGCCGACACGGACATGTGGAGGGGCGGAGGATAGTGGAGTATGTCGGGCGGCGGCGCCCGACGCTGGCCCTTATCTGGAGCAATAGTCAATCGGGCGGCAGTGCGAACGGGACCCGGCATTCAATGAGAGGTAAGCAGGCCATTGGAACAGGTGCTCTGGTGCAGGAGCCTCTCTCAGGGTGGAGGGTAGGCTGGACCCCAGGGGGGAGCTGTCATTCTGGTGCCCAATCATATCTGCCTCAGTGACAGGGGCGTGCTTTGATATGGGCTGCAAGCACGCCCCTGTCACTGAGGCACTCACACTAGTGCCGCTTACAGCGCTTTTTAAATGGGCTTTTTACTGCCCATTTCTTAGCCCCCCCCCCGCTTCCAATCCTTTATAATTGTCCGCGGGAGGCACCGCTCTCGGTGCCTCCTTCACTAATTTAAAGCTGCTTTTACAATGAAAACATGAATACATTAATATAAAGCATTTACTTATGACACAGAATGTGTCAAAAGTATCTTTGTATTATTGTAATCATTGATGACAGGGGAGGCACTGCCTCCCCTGACTGCACGTCCCTGCCCCATACACACACATTCCCCTGTTTCTCAGTGACACCCCCCCCCCCCCAGCAATACACACACATTCCCCTCTGTTTCTCAGTGACCCCTCCCCCCATACATACACATTCCCCTGCAGAGACACCCCCCCCTACACACACATTCCCCTCTGTTTCTCAGTGACACCCCCATACACACACATTCCCCTCTATTTCTCAGTGACACCCCCAAGCAATACATACACATTCCCCTCTGTTTCTCAGTGACCCCTCCTCCCATATATACACATTCCCCTGTTTCTCAGTGACACCCCCCATACACACACATTCCCCTCTGTTTCTCAGTGACACCCCCCCTACACACACATTCCCCTGTTTCTCAGTGACACCCACATACACACACATTCCTCTCTGTTTCTTAGTGAACCACCCCCAATACACACACATCCCCCTCTGTTTCTCAGTGACACCCCCCTGCACACACTTTCCCCTGTTTCTCAGTGACACCCCCCATACACACACATTCCCCTCTTTTTCTCAGTGACACCCCCCCTACACACACATTCCCCTCTGTTTCTCAGTGACACCCCCCATACACACATTCCCCTCTGTTTCTCAGTGACCCACCCATACACACACATTACACTCTCTTTCTCAGTCACACCCCCCCAGCCATACACACACATTCCCCTCTGTTTCTCAGTGACACCCCCCCTACACACACATTCCCCTCTCTTTCTCAGTGACACCCCCCCTACACACACATTCCCCTCTGTTTCTCAGTGACACCCCCAAGCAATACATACACATTCCCCTCTGTTTCTCAGTGACCCCTCCTCCCATATATACACATTCCCCTGTTTCTCAGTGACACCCCCCCATACACACACATTCCCCTCTGTTTCTCAGTGACACCCCCCCCTACACACACATTCCCCTGTTTCTCAGTGACACCCACATACACACACATTCCTCTCTGTTTCTTAGTGAACCACCCCACATACACACACATCCCCCTCTCTTTCTCAGTGACACCCCACAAGCAATACATACACATTCCCCTCTGTTTCTCAGTGACCCCTCCTCCCATATATACACACATTCCTCTCTGTTTCTCAGTGACCCACCCATACACACACATTCCCCTCTCTTTCTCAGTGACAGCCCCCCCTGCACACACTTTCCCCTGTTTCTCAGTGACACCCCCCATACACACACATTCCCCTCTTTTTCTCAGTGACACCCCCCCTACACACACATTCCCCTCTGTTTCTCAGTGACCCACCCATACACACACATTACCCTCTCTTTCTCAGTCACACCCCCCCAGCCATACACACACATTCCCCTCTGTTTCTCAGTGACACCCCCCCCCCATACACACACATTCCCCTCTGTTTCTCAGTGACACCCCCCCAGCAATACACACACATTCCCCTCTGTTTCTCAGTGACACCCCCCTACAAACACATTCCCCTCTCTTTCTCAGTGACCCCCCCCTACAAACAAATTCCCTTCTCTTTCTCAGTGACACCCCCCCTACACACACATTCCCCTCTGTTACTCAGTGCCCCCTCAACACACACATTCCCCTCTGTTTCTCAGTGACCCCTCCCCTCATACACACACATTCCCCTGTCTCTCAGTGACCCCCCCCCAGCCATACACACACATTCCCCTCTGTTTCTCAGTGACACCCCCCCTACACACACATTCCCCTGTTTCTCAGTGACACCCCCCCATACACACAAATTCCCCTCTGTTTCTCAGTGACACCCCCCTACAAACACATTCCCCTCTCTTTCTCAGTGACACCCCCCCTACAAACAAATTCCCTTCTCTTTCTCAGTGACACCCCCCCCTACACACACATTCCCCTCTGTTTCTCAGTGACACCCCCCCTACACACACATTACCCTCTGTTTCTCAGTGACACCCCCCATACACACACATTCCTCTCTGTTTCTCAGTGACCCACCCATACGCACACATTCCCCTCTCTTTCTCAGTGACACCCCCCAAGCAATACATACACATTCCCCTCTGTTTCTCAGTGACCCCTCCTCCCATATATACACATTCCCCTGTTTCTCAGTGACACCCCCCATACACACACATTCCCCTCTGTTTCTCAGTGACACCCCCCTACACACACATTCCCCTGTTTCTCAGTGACACCCCCCATACACACACATTCCTCTCTGTTTCTCAGTGACCCACCCATACACACACATTCCCCTCTCTTTCTCAGTGACACCCCCCAAGCAATACATACACATTCCCCTCTGTTTCTCAGTGACCCCTCCTCCCATATATACACATTCCCCTGTTTATCAGTGACACCCCCCATACACACACATTCCCCTCTGTTTCTCAGTGACACCCCCCCTACACACACATTCCCCTGTTTCTCAGTGACACCCCCATACACACACATTCCCCTCTTTTTCTCAGTGACACCCCCCCTACACACACATTCCCCTCTGATTCTCAGTGACACCCCTCATACACACACATTCCCCTCTGTTTCTCAGTGACACCCCCCCTACACACACATTCCCCTCTGTTTCTCAGTGACCCACCCATACACACACATTCCCCTCTCTTTCTCAGTCACACCCGCCCCAGCCATACACACACATTCCCCTCTGTTTCTCAGTGACTTCATCCCTACACACACATTCCCCTCTCTTTCTCAGTGACACCCCCCTACACACACATTCCCCTCTGTTTCTCAGTGACACCCCCCCTACACACACATTACCCTCTCTTTCTCAGTGACAACCCCCCAGCAATACACGCACATTCCCCTCTGTTTCTCAGTGACACCCCCCTACACACATTCCCCTGATACTCAGTGACACCCCCCATACACACACATTCCCGTTTCTCAGTGACACCCCCATACACACACATTCCCCTCTGTTTCTCAGTGACATCTCATACACCCCCATTCCCCTCTGTTTCTCAGTGACCCCCCCCCCCCCCGATATACACACATTCCCCTGTTTCTCAGTGACACCCCCCCCAGCCATACACACACATTCCCCTCTGTTTCTCAGTGACCCCTCCCCCATACATACACATTCCCCTCTGTTTCTCAGTGACACCCCCCCATACACACACATTCCCCTCTGTTTCTCAGTGACACCCCTTATACACACACATTCCTCTCTGTTTCTCAGTGACCCACCCATACACACACATTCCCCTCTCTTTCTCAGTGACACCCCCCAAGCAATACATACACATTCCCCTCTGTTTCTCAGTGACCCCTCCTCCCATATATACACATTCCCCTGTTTATCAGTGACACCCCCCATACACACACATTCCCCTCTGTTTCTCAGTGACACCCCCCCTACACACACATTCCCCTGTTTCTCAGTGACACCCCCATACACACACATTCCCCTCTTTTTCTCAGTGACACCCCCCCTACACACACATTCCCCTCTGATTCTCAGTGACACCCCTCATACACACACATTCCCCTCTGTTTCTCAGTGACACCCCCCCTACACACACATTCCCCTCTGTTTCTCAGTGACCCACCCATACACACACATTCCCCTCTCTTTCTCAGTCACACCCGCCCCAGCCATACACACACATTCCCCTCTGTTTCTCAGTGACTTCACCCCTACACACACATTCCCATCTCTTTCTCAGTGACACCCCCCTACACACACATTCCCCTCTGTTTCTCAGTGACACCCCCCCTACACACACATTACCCTCTCTTTCTCAGTGACAACCCCCCAGCAATACACGCACATTCCCCTCTGTTTCTCAGTGACACCCCCCTACACACATTCCCCTGATACTCAGTGACACCCCCCATACACACACATTCCCGTTTCTCAGTGACACCCCCATACACACACATTCCCCTCTGTTTCTCAGTGACATCTCATACACCCCCATTCCCCTCTGTTTCTCAGTGACCCCCCCCCCCGATATACACACATTCCCCTGTTTCTCAGTGACACCCCCCCAGCCCTACACACACATTCCCCTCTGTTTCTCAGTGACACCCCCCCATACACACACATTCCCCTCTGTTTCTCAGTGACACCCCTTATACACACACATTCCTCTCTGTTTCTCAGTGACCCACCCATACACACACATTCCCCTCTCTTTCTCAGTGACACCCCCCAAGCAATACATACACATTCCCCTCTGTTTCTCAGTGACCCCTCCTCCCATATATACACATTCCCCTGTTTATCAGTGACACCCCCCATACACACACATTCCCCTCTGTTTCTCAGTGACACCCCCCCTACACACACATTCCCCTGTTTCTCAGTGACACCCCCATACACACACATTCCCCTCTTTTGCTCAGTGACACCCCCCCTACACACACATTCCCCTCTGATTCTCAGTGACACCCCTCATACACACACATTCCCCTCTGTTTCTCAGTGACACCCCCCCTACACACACATTCCCCTCTGTTTCTCAGTGACCCACCCATACACACACATTCCCCTCTCTTTCTCAGTCACACCCGCCCCAGCCATACACACACATTCCCCTCTGTTTCTCAGTGACTTCACCCCTACACACACATTCCCCTCTCTTTCTCAGTGACACCCCCCTACACACACATTCCCCTCTGTTTCTCAGTGACACCCCCCCTACACACACATTACCCTCTCTTTCTCAGTGACAACCCCCCAGCAATACACGCACATTCCCCTCTGTTTCTCAGTGACACCCCCCTACACACATTCCCCTGATACTCAGTGACACCCCCCATACACACACATTCCCGTTTCTCAGTGACACCCCCATACACACACATTCCCCTCTGTTTCTCAGTGACATCTCATACACCCCCATTCCCCTCTGTTTCTCAGTGACCCCCCCCCCCCCGATATACACACATTCCCCTGTTTCTCAGTGACACCCCCCCCCAGCCATACACACACATTCCCCTCTGTTTCTCAGTGACCCCTCCCCCATACATACACATTCCCCTCTGTTTCTCAGTGACACCCCCCCATACACACACATTCCCCTCTGTTTCTCAGTGACACCCCTTATACACACATATTCCTCTCTGTTTCTCAGTGACACCCCCCATACACACACATTCCCCTCTCTTTCTCAGTGACACCCCCCAAGCAATACATACACATTCCCCTCTGTTTCTCAGTGACCCCTCCTCCCATATATACACATTCCCCTGTTTCTCAGTGACACCACCCCTACACACACTTTCCCCTGTTTCTCAGTGACACCCCCATACACACACATACCCCTCTTTTTCTCAGTGACAGCCCCCTACACACACATTCCCTTCTGTTTCTCAGTGACACCCACCATACACACACATTCCCCTCTGTTTCTCAGTGACACCCCCCCTACACACACATTCCCCTCTGTTTCTCAGTGACACCCCCCATACACACATTCCCCTCTGTTTCTCAGTGACCAACCAATGCACACACATTACCCTCTCTTTCTCAGTCACCCCCCCCCCCCAGCCATACACACACATTCCCCTCTGTTTCTCAGTGACACCCCCCTACAAACACATTCCCCTCTCTTTCTCAGTGACACCCCCCCTACAAACAAATTCCCTTCTCTTTCTCAGTGACACCCCCCCCTACACACACATTCCCCTCTGTTTCTCAGTGACACCCCCCCCCCTACACACACATTACCCTCTCTTTCTCAGTGACAACCCCCCAGCAATACACACACATTCCCCTCTGTTTCTCAGTGACACCCCCCTACACACATTCCCCTGATTCTCAGTGACACCCCCCCATATACACACATTCCCGTTTCTCAGTGACACCCCCATACACACACATCCCCCTCTGTTTATCAGTGACATCTCATACACCCCCAGTCCCCTCTGTTTCTCAGTGACCCCCCCCGATATTCACACATTCCCCTGTTTCTCAGTGACACTCCCCCAGCCATACACACACATTCCCCTCTGTTTCTCAGTGACCCCTCCCCCATACATACACATTCCCCTGTTTCTCAGTGACACCCCCCCATACACACACATTCCCCTCTGTTTCTCAGTGACACCCCATATACACACACATTCCTCTCTGTTTCTCAGTGACCCACCCATACACACACATTCCCCTCTCTTTCTCAGTGACACCCACCAAGCAATACATACACATTCCCCTCTGTTTCTCAGTGACCCCTCCTCCCATATATACACATTCCCCTGTTTCTCAGTGACACCCCCCATACACACACATTCCCCTCTGTTTCTCAGTGACACCCCCCATACACACACATTCCTCTCTGTTTCTCAGTGACCCACCCATACACACACATTCCCCTCTCTTTCTCAGTGACACCCCCCAAGCAATACATACACATTCCCCTCTGTTTCTCAGTGACCCCTCCTCCCATATATACAAATTCCCCTGTTTCTCAGTGACATCCCCCATACACACACATTCCCCTCTGTTTCTCAGTGACACCCCCCTACACACACATTCCCCTGTTTCTCAGTGACACCCCCCATACACACACATTCCTCTCTGTTTCTCAGTGACCCACCCATACACACACATTCCCCTCTCTTTCTCAGTGACACCCCCAAGCAATACATACACATTCCCCTCTGTTTCTCAGTGACCCCTCCTCCCATATATACACATTCCCCTGTTTATCAGTGACACCCCCCATACACACACATTCCCCTCTGTTTCTCAGTGACACCCCCCCTACACACACATTTCCCTCTCTTTCTCAGTGACACCCCCCCTACACACACATTCCCCTCTGTTTCTCAGTGACACCCCCAAGCAATACATACACATTCCCCTCTGTTTCTCAGTGACCCCTCCTCCCATATATACACATTCCCCTGTTTCTCAGTGACACCCCCCATACACACACATTCCCCTCTGTTTCTCAGTGACACCCCCCCTACACACACATTCCCCTGTTTCTCAGTGACACCCACATACACACACATCCCTCTCTGTTTCTTAGTGAACCACCCCCCATACACACATTCCCCTCTGTTTCTCAGTGACCCACCCATACACACACATTACACTCTCTTTCTCAGTCACACCCCCCCCAGCCATACACACACATTCCCCTCTGTTTCTCAGTGACACCCCCCCTACACACACATTCCCCTCTCTTTCTCAGTGACACCCCCCCTACACACACATTCCCCTCTGTTTCTCAGTGACACCCCCAAGCAATACATACACATCCCCCTCTGTTTCTCAGTGACCCCTCCTCCCATATATACACATTCCACTGTTTCTCAGTAACACCCCCCATACACACGCATTCCCCTCTGTTTCTCAGTGACACCCCCCCTGCACACACTTTCCCCTGTTTCTCAGTGACACCCCCCATACACACACATTCCCCTCTTTTTCTCAGTGACACCCCCCCTACACACACATTCCCCTCTGTTTCTCAGTGACACCCCCCATACACACATTCCCCTCTGTTTCTCAGTGACCCACCCATACACACACATTACCCTCTCTTTCTCAGTCACACCCCCCCAGCCATACACACACATTCCCCTCTGTTTCTCAGTGACACCCCCCCATACACACACATTCCCCTCTGTTTCTCAGTGACACCCCCCCAGCAATACACACACATTCCCCTCTGTTTCTCAGTGACACCCCCCTACAAACACATTCCCCTCTCTTTCTCAGTGACCCCCCCCTACAAACAAATTCCCTTCTCTTTCTCAGTGACACCCCCCCTACACACACATTCCCCTGTTTCTCAGTGACACCCCCATACACACACATTCCCCTCTTTTTCTCAGTGACACCCCCCCTACACACACATTCCCCTCTGATTCTCAGTGACACCCCTCATACACACACATTCCCCTCTGTTTCTCAGTGACACCCCCCCTACACACACATTCCCCTCTGTTTCTCAGTGACCCACCCATACACACACATTCCCCTCTCTTTCTCAGTGACAGCCCCCCCTGCACACACTTTCCCCTGTTTCTCAGTGACACCCCCCATACACACACATTCCCCTCTTTTTCTCAGTGACACCCCCCCTACACACACATTCCCCTCTGTTTCTCAGTGACCCACCCATACACACACATTACCCTCTCTTTCTCAGTCACACCCCCCCAGCCATACACACACATTCCCCTCTGTTTCTCAGTGACACCCCCCCCCATACACACACATTCCCCTCTGTTTCTCAGTGACACCCCCCCAGCAATACACACACATTCCCCTCTGTTTCTCAGTGACACCCCCCTACAAACACATTCCCCTCTCTTTCTCAGTGACCCCCCCCTACAAACAAATTCCCTTCTCTTTCTCAGTGACACCCCCCCTACACACACATTCCCCTCTGTTACTCAGTGCCCCCTCAACACACACATTCCCCTCTGTTTCTCAGTGACCCCTCCCCTCATACACACACATTCCCCTGTCTCTCAGTGACCCCCCCCAGCCATACACACACATTCCCCTCTGTTTCTCAGTGACACCCCCCCTACACACACATTCCCCTGTTTCTCAGTGACACCCCCCCATACACACAAATTCCCCTCTGTTTCTCAGTGACACCCCCCTACAAACACATTCCCCTCTCTTTCTCAGTGACACCCCCCCTACAAACAAATTCCCTTCTCTTTCTCAGTGACACCCCCCCCTACACACACATTCCCCTCTGTTTCTCAGTGACACCCCCCCTACACACACATTACCCTCTGTTTCTCAGTGACACCCCCCATACACACACATTCCTCTCTGTTTCTCAGTGACCCACCCATACGCACACATTCCCCTCTCTTTCTCAGTGACACCCCCCAAGCAATACATACACATTCCCCTCTGTTTCTCAGTGACCCCTCCTCCCATATATACACATTCCCCTGTTTCTCAGTGACACCCCCCATACACACACATTCCCCTCTGTTTCTCAGTGACACCCCCCTACACACACATTCCCCTGTTTCTCAGTGACACCCCCCATACACACACATTCCTCTCTGTTTCTCAGTGACCCACCCATACACACACATTCCCCTCTCTTTCTCAGTGACACCCCCCAAGCAATACATACACATTCCCCTCTGTTTCTCAGTGACCCCTCCTCCCATATATACACATTCCCCTGTTTATCAGTGACACCCCCCATACACACACATTCCCCTCTGTTTCTCAGTGACACCCCCCCTACACACACATTCCCCTGTTTCTCAGTGACACCCCCATACACACACATTCCCCTCTTTTTCTCAGTGACACCCCCCCTACACACACATTCCCCTCTGATTCTCAGTGACACCCCTCATACACACACATTCCCCTCTGTTTCTCAGTGACACCCCCCCTACACACACATTCCCCTCTGTTTCTCAGTGACCCACCCATACACACACATTCCCCTCTCTTTCTCAGTCACACCCGCCCCAGCCATACACACACATTCCCCTCTGTTTCTCAGTGACTTCATCCCTACACACACATTCCCCTCTCTTTCTCAGTGACACCCCCCTACACACACATTCCCCTCTGTTTCTCAGTGACACCCCCCCTACACACACATTACCCTCTCTTTCTCAGTGACAACCCCCCAGCAATACACGCACATTCCCCTCTGTTTCTCAGTGACACCCCCCTACACACATTCCCCTGATACTCAGTGACACCCCCCATACACACACATTCCCGTTTCTCAGTGACACCCCCATACACACACATTCCCCTCTGTTTCTCAGTGACATCTCATACACCCCCATTCCCCTCTGTTTCTCAGTGACCCCCCCCCCCCCCGATATACACACATTCCCCTGTTTCTCAGTGACACCCCCCCCAGCCATACACACACATTCCCCTCTGTTTCTCAGTGACCCCTCCCCCATACATACACATTCCCCTCTGTTTCTCAGTGACACCCCCCCATACACACACATTCCCCTCTGTTTCTCAGTGACACCCCTTATACACACACATTCCTCTCTGTTTCTCAGTGACCCACCCATACACACACATTCCCCTCTCTTTCTCAGTGACACCCCCCAAGCAATACATACACATTCCCCTCTGTTTCTCAGTGACCCCTCCTCCCATATATACACATTCCCCTGTTTATCAGTGACACCCCCCATACACACACATTCCCCTCTGTTTCTCAGTGACACCCCCCCTACACACACATTCCCCTGTTTCTCAGTGACACCCCCATACACACACATTCCCCTCTTTTTCTCAGTGACACCCCCCCTACACACACATTCCCCTCTGATTCTCAGTGACACCCCTCATACACACACATTCCCCTCTGTTTCTCAGTGACACCCCCCCTACACACACATTCCCCTCTGTTTCTCAGTGACCCACCCATACACACACATTCCCCTCTCTTTCTCAGTCACACCCGCCCCAGCCATACACACACATTCCCCTCTGTTTCTCAGTGACTTCACCCCTACACACACATTTCCATCTCTTTCTCAGTGACACCCCCCTACACACACATTCCCCTCTGTTTCTCAGTGACACCCCCCCTACACACACATTACCCTCTCTTTCTCAGTGACAACCCCCCAGCAATACACGCACATTCCCCTCTGTTTCTCAGTGACACCCCCCTACACACATTCCCCTGATACTCAGTGACACCCCCCATACACACACATTCCCGTTTCTCAGTGACACCCCCATACACACACATTCCCCTCTGTTTCTCAGTGACATCTCATACACCCCCATTCCCCTCTGTTTCTCAGTGACCCCCCCCCCCCCCGATATACACACATTCCCCTGTTTCTCAGTGACACCCCCCCAGCCATACACACACATTCCCCTCTGTTTCTCAGTGACACCCCCCCATACACACACATTCCCCTCTGTTTCTCAGTGACACCCCTTATACACACACATTCCTCTCTGTTTCTCAGTGACCCACCCATACACACACATTCCCCTCTCTTTCTCAGTGACACCCCCCAAGCAATACATACACATTCCCCTCTGTTTCTCAGTGACCCCTCCTCCCATATATACACATTCCCCTGTTTATCAGTGACACCCCCCATACACACACATTCCCCTCTGTTTCTCAGTGACACCCCCCCTACACACACATTCCCCTGTTTCTCAGTGACACCCCCATACACACACATTCCCCTCTTTTGCTCAGTGACACCCCCCCTACACACACATTCCCCTCTGATTCTCAGTGACACCCCTCATACACACACATTCCCCTCTGTTTCTCAGTGACACCCCCCTACACACACATTCCCCTCTGTTTCTCAGTGACCCACCCATACACACACATTCCCCTCTCTTTCTCAGTCACACCCGCCCCAGCCATACACACACATTCCCCTCTGTTTCTCAGTGACTTCACCCCTACACACACATTCCCCTCTCTTTCTCAGTGACACCCCCCTACACACACATTCCCCTCTGTTTCTCAGTGACACCCCCCCTACACACACATTACCCTCTCTTTCTCAGTGACAACCCCCCAGCAATACACGCACATTCCCCTCTGTTTCTCAGTGACACCCCCCTACACACATTCCCCTGATACTCAGTGACACCCCCCATACACACACATTCCCGTTTCTCAGTGACACCCCCATACACACACATTCCCCTCTGTTTCTCAGTGACATCTCATACACCCCCATTCCCCTCTGTTTCTCAGTGACCCCCCCCCCCCCCGATATACACACATTCCCCTGTTTCTCAGTGACACCCCCCCCCAGCCATACACACACATTCCCCTCTGTTTCTCAGTGACCCCTCCCCCATACATACACATTCCCCTCTGTTTCTCAGTGACACCCCCCCATACACACACATTCCCCTCTGTTTCTCAGTGACACCCCTTATACACACATATTCCTCTCTGTTTCTCAGTGACACCCCCCATACACACACATTCCCCTCTCTTTCTCAGTGACACCCCCCAAGCAATACATACACATTCCCCTCTGTTTCTCAGTGACCCCTCCTCCCATATATACACATTCCCCTGTTTCTCAGTGACACCACCCCTACACACACTTTCCCCTGTTTCTCAGTGACACCCCCATACACACACATACCCCTCTTTTTCTCAGTGACAGCCCCCTACACACACATTCCCTTCTGTTTCTCAGTGACACCCACCATACACACACATTCCCCTCTGTTTCTCAGTGACACCCCCCCTACACACACATTCCCCTCTGTTTCTCAGTGACACCCCCCATACACACATTCCCCTCTGTTTCTCAGTGACCAACCAATGCACACACATTACCCTCTCTTTCTCAGTCACCCCCCCCCCCCCAGCCATACACACACATTCCCCTCTGTTTCTCAGTGACACCCCCCTACAAACACATTCCCCTCTCTTTCTCAGTGACACCCCCCCTACAAACAAATTCCCTTCTCTTTCTCAGTGA
Source organism: Pseudophryne corroboree (assembly GCF_028390025.1). Taxonomy (NCBI): domain Eukaryota; kingdom Metazoa; phylum Chordata; class Amphibia; order Anura; family Myobatrachidae; genus Pseudophryne; species Pseudophryne corroboree. The sequence continues at coordinate 813,200,377 of NC_086449.1, read as the reverse complement.
CACCCCCCCCTACACACACATTCCCCTCTGTTTCTCAGTGACACCCCCCCCCCTACACACACATTACCCTCTCTTTCTCAGTGACAACCCCCCAGCAATACACACACATTCCCCTCTGTTTCTCAGTGACACCCCCCTACACACATTCCCCTGATTCTCAGTGACACCCCCCCATATACACACATTCCCGTTTCTCAGTGACACCCCCATACACACACATCCCCCTCTGTTTATCAGTGACATCTCATACACCCCCAGTCCCCTCTGTTTCTCAGTGACCCCCCCCGATATTCACACATTCCCCTGTTTCTCAGTGACACTCCCCCAGCCATACACACACATTCCCCTCTGTTTCTCAGTGACCCCTCCCCCATACATACACATTCCCCTGTTTCTCAGTGACACCCCCCCATACACACACATTCCCCTCTGTTTCTCAGTGACACCCCATATACACACACATTCCTCTCTGTTTCTCAGTGACCCACCCATACACACACATTCCCCTCTCTTTCTCAGTGACACCCACCAAGCAATACATACACATTCCCCTCTGTTTCTCAGTGACCCCTCCTCCCATATATACACATTCCCCTGTTTCTCAGTGACACCCCCCATACACACACATTCCCCTCTGTTTCTCAGTGACACCCCCCATACACACACATTCCTCTCTGTTTCTCAGTGACCCACCCATACACACACATTCCCCTCTCTTTCTCAGTGACACCCCCCAAGCAATACATACACATTCCCCTCTGTTTCTCAGTGACCCCTCCTCCCATATATACAAATTCCCCTGTTTCTCAGTGACATCCCCCATACACACACATTCCCCTCTGTTTCTCAGTGACACCCCCCTACACACACATTCCCCTGTTTCTCAGTGACACCCCCCATACACACACATTCCTCTCTGTTTCTCAGTGACCCACCCATACACACACATTCCCCTCTCTTTCTCAGTGACACCCCCAAGCAATACATACACATTCCCCTCTGTTTCTCAGTGACCCCTCCTCCCATATATACACATTCCCCTGTTTATCAGTGACACCCCCCATACACACACATTCCCCTCTGTTTCTCAGTGACACCCCCCCTACACACACATTTCCCTCTCTTTCTCAGTGACACCCCCCCTACACACACATTCCCCTCTGTTTCTCAGTGACACCCCCAAGCAATACATACACATTCCCCTCTGTTTCTCAGTGACCCCTCCTCCCATATATACACATTCCCCTGTTTCTCAGTGACACCCCCCATACACACACATTCCCCTCTGTTTCTCAGTGACACCCCCCCTACACACACATTCCCCTGTTTCTCAGTGACACCCACATACACACACATCCCTCTCTGTTTCTTAGTGAACCACCCCCCATACACACATTCCCCTCTGTTTCTCAGTGACCCACCCATACACACACATTACACTCTCTTTCTCAGTCACACCCCCCCCAGCCATACACACACATTCCCCTCTGTTTCTCAGTGACACCCCCCCTACACACACATTCCCCTCTCTTTCTCAGTGACACCCCCCCTACACACACATTCCCCTCTGTTTCTCAGTGACACCCCCAAGCAATACATACACATCCCCCTCTGTTTCTCAGTGACCCCTCCTCCCATATATACACATTCCACTGTTTCTCAGTAACACCCCCCATACACACGCATTCCCCTCTGTTTCTCAGTGACACCCCCCCTGCACACACTTTCCCCTGTTTCTCAGTGACACCCCCCATACACACACATTCCCCTCTTTTTCTCAGTGACACCCCCCCTACACACACATTCCCCTCTGTTTCTCAGTGACACCCCCCATACACACATTCCCCTCTGTTTCTCAGTGACCCACCCATACACACACATTACCCTCTCTTTCTCAGTCACACCCCCCCAGCCATACACACACATTCCCCTCTGTTTCTCAGTGACACCCCCCCATACACACACATTCCCCTCTGTTTCTCAGTGACACCCCCCCAGCAATACACACACATTCCCCTCTGTTTCTCAGTGACACCCCCCTACAAACACATTCCCCTCTCTTTCTCAGTGACCCCCCCCTACAAACAAATTCCCTTCTCTTTCTCAGTGACACCCCCCCTACACACACATTCCCCTCTGTTACTCAGTGCCCCCTCAACACACACATTCCCCTCTGTTTCTCAGTGACCCCTCCCCTCATACACACACATTCCCCTGTCTCTCAGTGACCCCCCCAGCCATACACACACATTCCCCTCTGTTTCTCAGTGACACCCCCCCTACACACACATTCCCCTGTTTCTCAGTGACACCCCCCCATACACACAAATTCCCCTCTGTTTCTCAGTGACACCCCCCTACAAACACATTCCCCTCTCTTTCTCAGTGACACCCCCCCTACAAACAAATTCCCTTCTCTTTCTCAGTGACACCCCCCCTACACACACATTCCCCTCTGTTTCTCAGTGACACCCCCCCTACACACACATTACCCTCTGTTTCTCAGTGACACCCCCCATACACACACATTCCTCTCTGTTTCTCAGTGACCCACCCATACGCACACATTCCCCTCTCTTTCTCAGTGACACCCCCCAAGCAATACATACACATTCCCCTCTGTTTCTCAGTGACCCCTCCTCCCATATATACACATTCACCTGTTTCTCAGTGACACCCCCCATACACACACATTCCCCTCTGTTTCTCAGTGACACCCCCCTACACACACATTCCCCTGTTTCTCAGTGACACCCCCCATACACACACATTCCTCTCTGTTTCTCAGTGACCCACCCATACACACACATTCCCCTCTCTTTCTCAGTGACACTCCCCAAGCAATACATACACATTCCCCTCTGTTTCTCAGTGACCCCTCCTCCCATATATACACATTCCCCTGTTTATCAGTGACACCCCCCATACACACACATTCCCCTCTGTTTCTCAGTGACACCCCCCCTACACACACATTCCCCTGTTTCTCAGTGACACCCCCATACACACACATTCCCCTCTTTTTCTCAGTGACACCCCCCCTACACACACATTCCCCTCTGATTCTCAGTGACACCCCTCATACACACACATTCCCCTCTGTTTCTCAGTGACACCCCCCCTACACACACATTCCCCTCTGTTTCTCAGTGACCCACCCATACACACACATTCCCCTCTCTTTCTCAGTCACACCCGCCCCAGCCATACACACACATTCCCCTCTGTTTCTCAGTGACTTCACCCCTACTCACACATTCCCCTCTCTTTCTCAGTGACACCCCCCTACACACACATTCCCCTCTGATTCTCAGTGACACCCCTCATACACACACATTCCCCTCTGTTTCTCAGTGACACCCCCCCTACACACACATTCCCCTCTGTTTCTCAGTGACCCACCCATACACACACATTCCCCTCTCTTTCTCAGTCACACCCGCCCCAGCCATACACACACATTCCCCTCTGTTTCTCAGTGACTTCACCCCTACACACACATTCCCCTCTCTTTCTCAGTGACACCCCCCTACACACACATTCCCCTCTGTTTCTCAGTGACACCCCCCCTACACACACATTACCCTCTCTTTCTCAGTGACAACCCCCCAGCAATACACGCACATTCCCCTCTGTTTCTCAGTGACACCCCCCTACACACATTCCCCTGATACTCAGTGACACCCCCCATACACACACATTCCCGTTTCTCAGTGACACCCCCATACACACACATTCCCCTCTGTTTCTCAGTGACATCTCATACACCCCCATTCCCCTCTGTTTCTCAGTGACCCCCCCCCCCCCGATATACACACATTCCCCTGTTTCTCAGTGACACCCCCCCAGCCATACACACACATTCCCCTCTGTTTCTCAGTGACCCCTCCCCCATACATACACATTCCCCTCTGTTTCTCAGTGACACCCCCCCATACACACACATTCCCCTCTGTTTCTCAGTGACACCCCTTATACACACACATTCCTCTCTGTTTCTCAGTGACCCACCCATACACACACATTCCCCTCTCTTTCTCAGTGACAACCCCCCAAGCAATACATACACATTCCTCTCTGTTTCTCAGTGACACCCCCCCATACACACACATTCCTCTCTGTTTCTCAGTGACACCCCCCATACACACACATTCCCCTCTCTTTCTCAGTGACACCCCCCAAGCAATACATACACATTCCTCTCTGTTTCTCAGTGATCCACCCATACACACACATTCCCCTCTCTTTCTCAGTGACAACCCCCCAAGCAATACATACACATTCCTCTCTGTTTCTCAGTGACACCCCCCCATACACACACATTCCTCTCTGTTTCTCAGTGACCCACCCATACACACACATTCCCCTCTCTTTCTCAGTGACAACCCCCCAAGCAATACATACACATTCCTCTCTGTTTCTCAGTGACACCCCCCCATACACACACATTCCTCTCTGTTTCTCAGTGACACCCCCCATACACACACATTCCCCTCTCTTTCTCAGTGACACCCCCCAAGCAATACATACACATTCCCTTCTGTTTCTCAGTGACACCCACCATACACACACATTCCCCTCTGTTTCTCAGTGACACCCCCCCTACACACACATTCCCCTCTGTTTCTCAGTGACACCCCCCATACACACATTCCCCTCTGTTTCTCAGTGACCAACCAATGCACACACATTACCCTCTCTTTCTCAGTCACACCCCCCCCCCCCCAGCCATACACACACATTCCCCTCTGTTTCTCAGTGACACCCCCCTACAAACAAATTCCCTTCTCTTTCTCAGTGACACCCCCCCTACACACACATTCCCCTCTGTTTCTCAGTGACACCCCCCCCCTACACACACATTACCCTCTCTTTCTCAGTGACAACCCCCCAGCAATACACACACATTCCCCTCTGTTTCTCAGTGACACCCCCCTACACACATTCCCCTGATTCTCAGTGACACCCCCCCATACACACACATTCCCGTTTCTCAGTGACACCCCCATACACACACATCCCCCTCTGTTTCTCAGTGACCCCTCCTCCCATATATACACATTCCCCTGTTTCTCAGTGACACCCCCCATACACATACATTCCCCTCTGTTTCTCAGTGACACCCCCCATACACACACATTCCTCTCTGTTTCTCAGTGACCCACCCATACACACACATTCCCCTCTCTTTCTCAGTGACACCCCCCAAGCAATACATACACATTCCCCTCTGTTTCTCAGTGACCCCTCCTCCCATATATACACATTCCCCTGTTTCTCAGTGACATCCCCCATACACACACATTCCCCTCTGTTTCTCAGTGACACCCCCCTACACACACATTCCCCTCTCTTTCTCAGTGACACCCCCCCTACACACACATTCCCCTCTGTTTCTCAGTGACCCCTCCCCCCATACATACACATTCCCCTGCAGAGACACCCCCCCCCTACACACACATTCCCCTCTGTTTCTCAGTGACTCCCCCATACACACACATTCCCCTCTATTTCTCAGTGACACCCCCAAGCAATACATACACATTCCCCTCTGTTTCTCAGTGACCCCTCCTCCCATATATACACATTCCCCTGTTTCTCAGTGACACCCCCCATACACACACATTCCCCTCTGTTTCTCAGTGACACCCCCCCTACACACACATTCCCCTGTTTCTCAGTGACACCCACATACACACACATTCCTCTCTGTTTCTTAGTGAACCACCCCCAATACACACACATCCCCCTCTGTTTCTCAGTGACACCCCCCTGCACACACTTTCCCCTGTTTCTCAGTGACACCCCCCATACACACACATTCCCCTCTTTTTCTCAGTGACACCCCCCCTACACACACATTCCCCTCTGTTTCTCAGTGACACCCCCCATACACACATTCCCCTCTGTTTCTCAGTGACCCACCCATACACACACATTACACTCTCTTTCTCAGTCACCCCCCCCAGCCATACACACACATTCCCCTCTGTTTCTCAGTGACACCCCCCCCTACACACACATTCCCCTCTCTTTCTCAGTGACACCCCCCCTACACACACATTCCCCTCTGTTTCTCAGTGACACCCCCAAGCAATACACACACATTCCCCTCTGTTTCTCAGTGACCCCTCCTCCCATATATACACATTCCCCTGTTTCTCAGTGACACCCCCCATACACACACATTCCCCTCTGTTTCTCAGTGACACCCCCCCCTACACACACATTCCCCTGTTTCTCAGTGACACCCACATACACACACATTCCTCTCTGTTTCTTAGTGAACCACCCCACATACACACACATCCCCCTCTCTTTCTCAGTGACACCCCACAAGCAATACATACACATTCCCCTCTGTTTCTCAGTGACCCCTCCTCCCATATATACACACATTCCTCTCTGTTTCTCAGTGACCCACCCATACACACACATTCCCCTCTCTTTCTCAGTGACACCCCCCCACTGCACACACTTTCCCCTGTTTCTCAGTGACACCCCCCATACACACACATTCCCCTCTTTTTCTCAGTGACACCCCCCCTACACACACATTCCCCTCTGTTTCTCAGTGACCCACCCATACACACACATTACCCTCTCTTTCTCAGTCACACCCCCCCAGCCATACACACACATTCCCCTCTGTTTCTCAGTGACACCCCCCCCCCCATACACACACATTCCCCTCTGTTTCTCAGTGACACCCCCCCAGCAATACACACACATTCCCCTCTGTTTCTCAGTGACACCCCCCTACAAACACATTCCCCTCTCTTTCTCAGTGACCCCCCCCTACAAACAAATTCCCTTCTCTTTCTCAGTGACACCCCCCCCTACACACACATTCCCCTCTGTTACTCAGTGCCCCCTCAACACACACATTCCCCTCTGTTTCTCAGTGACCCCTCCCCTCATACACACACATTCCCCTGTCTCTCAGTGACCCCCCCCAGCCATACACACACATTCCCCTCTGTTTCTCAGTGACACCCCCCCTACACACACATTCCCCTGTTTCTCAGTGACACCCCCCCATACACACAAATTCCCCTCTGTTTCTCAGTGACACCCCCCTACAAACACATTCCCCTCTCTTTCTCAGTGACACCCCCCCTACAAACAAATTCCCTTCTCTTTCTCAGTGACACCCCCCCCTACACACACATTCCCCTCTGTTTCTCAGTGACACCCCCCCTACACACACATTACCCTCTGTTTCTCAGTGACACCCCCCATACACACACATTCCTCTCTGTTTCTCAGTGACCCACCCATACGCACACATTCCCCTCTCTTTCTCAGTGACACCCCCCAAGCAATACATACACATTCCCCTCTGTTTCTCAGTGACCCCTCCTCCCATATATACACATTCCCCTGTTTCTCAGTGACACCCCCCATACACACACATTCCCCTCTGTTTCTCAGTGACACCCCCCTACACACACATTCCCCTGTTTCTCAGTGACACCCCCCATACACACACATTCCTCTCTGTTTCTCAGTGACCCACCCATACACACACATTCCCCTCTCTTTCTCAGTGACACCCCCCAAGCAATACATACACATTCCCCTCTGTTTCTCAGTGACCCCTCCTCCCATATATACACATTCCCCTGTTTATCAGTGACACCCCCCATACACACACATTCCCCTCTGTTTCTCAGTGACACCCCCCCTACACACACATTCCCCTGTTTCTCAGTGACACCCCCATACACACACATTCCCCTCTTTTTCTCAGTGACACCCCCCCTACACACACATTCCCCTCTGATTCTCAGTGACACCCCTCATACACACACATTCCCCTCTGTTTCTCAGTGACACCCCCCCTACACACACATTCCCCTCTGTTTCTCAGTGACCCACCCATACACACACATTCCCCTCTCTTTCTCAGTCACACCCGCCCCAGCCATACACACACATTCCCCTCTGTTTCTCAGTGACTTCATCCCTACACACACATTCCCCTCTCTTTCTCAGTGACACCCCCCTACACACACATTCCCCTCTGTTTCTCAGTGACACCCCCCCTACACACACATTACCCTCTCTTTCTCAGTGACAACCCCCCAGCAATACACGCACATTCCCCTCTGTTTCTCAGTGACACCCCCCTACACACATTCCCCTGATACTCAGTGACACCCCCCATACACACACATTCCCGTTTCTCAGTGACACCCCCATACACACACATTCCCCTCTGTTTCTCAGTGACATCTCATACACCCCCATTCCCCTCTGTTTCTCAGTGACCCCCCCCCCCCCCGATATACACACATTCCCCTGTTTCTCAGTGACACCCCCCCAGCCATACACACACATTCCCCTCTGTTTCTCAGTGACCCCTCCCCCATACATACACATTCCCCTCTGTTTCTCAGTGACACCCCCCCATACACACACATTCCCCTCTGTTTCTCAGTGACACCCCTTATACACACACATTCCTCTCTGTTTCTCAGTGACCCACCCATACACACACATTCCCCTCTCTTTCTCAGTGACACCCCCCAAGCAATACATACACATTCCCCTCTGTTTCTCAGTGACCCCTCCTCCCATATATACACATTCCCCTGTTTATCAGTGACACCCCCCATACACACACATTCCCCTCTGTTTCTCAGTGACACCCCCCCTACACACACATTCCCCTGTTTCTCAGTGACACCCCCATACACACACATTCCCCTCTTTTTCTCAGTGACACCCCCCCTACACACACATTCCCCTCTGATTCTCAGTGACACCCCTCATACACACACATTCCCCTCTGTTTCTCAGTGACACCCCCCCTACACACACATTCCCCTCTGTTTCTCAGTGACCCACCCATACACACACATTCCCCTCTCTTTCTCAGTCACACCCGCCCCAGCCATACACACACATTCCCCTCTGTTTCTCAGTGACTTCACCCCTACACACACATTCCCCTCTCTTTCTCAGTGACACCCCCCTACACACACATTCCCCTCTGTTTCTCAGTGACACCCCCCCTACACACACATTACCCTCTCTTTCTCAGTGACAACCCCCCAGCAATACACGCACATTCCCCTCTGTTTCTCAGTGACACCCCCCTACACACATTCCCCTGATACTCAGTGACACCCCCCATACACACACATTCCCGTTTCTCAGTGACACCCCCATACACACACATTCCCCTCTGTTTCTCAGTGACATCTCATACACCCCCATTCCCCTCTGTTTCTCAGTGACCCCCCCCCCCGATATACACACATTCCCCTGTTTCTCAGTGACACCCCCCCAGCCATACACACACATTCCCCTCTGTTTCTCAGTGACCCCTCCCCCATACATACACATTCCCCTCTGTTTCTCAGTGACACCCCCCATACACACACATTCCCCTCTGTTTCTCAGTGACACCCCTTATACACACACATTCCTCTCTGTTTCTCAGTGACCCACCCATACACACACATTCCCCTCTCTTTCTCAGTGACACCCCCCAAGCAATACATACACATTCCCCTCTGTTTCTCAGTGACCCCTCCTCCCATATATACACATTCCCCTGTTTATCAGTGACACCCCCCATACACACACATTCCCCTCTGTTTCTCAGTGACACCCCCCCTACACACACATTCCCCTGTTTCTCAGTGACACCCCCATACACACACATTCCCCTCTTTTTCTCAGTGACACCCCCCCTACACACACATTCCCCTCTGATTCTCAGTGACACCCCTCATACACACACATTCCCCTCTGTTTCTCAGTGACACCCCCCCTACACACACATTCCCCTCTGTTTCTCAGTGACCCACCCATACACACACATTCCCCTCTCTTTCTCAGTCACACCCGCCCCAGCCATACACACACATTCCCCTCTGTTTCTCAGTGACTTCACCCCTACACACACATTCCCCTCTCTTTCTCAGTGACACCCCCCTACACACACATTCCCCTCTGTTTCTCAGTGACACCCCCCCTACACACACATTACCCTCTCTTTCTCAGTGACAACCCCCCAGCAATACACGCACATTCCCCTCTGTTTCTCAGTGACACCCCCCTACACACATTCCCCTGATACTCAGTGACACCCCCCATACACACACATTCCCGTTTCTCAGTGACACCCCCATACACACACATTCCCCTCTGTTTCTCAGTGACATCTCATACACCCCCATTCCCCTCTGTTTCTCAGTGACCCCCCCCCCCCCGATATACACACATTCCCCTGTTTCTCAGTGACACCCCCCCAGCCATACACACACATTCCCCTCTGTTTCTCAGTGACCCCTCCCCCATACATACACATTCCCCTCTGTTTCTCAGTGACACCCCCCCATACACACACATTCCCCTCTGTTTCTCAGTGACACCCCTTATACACACACATTCCTCTCTGTTTCTCAGTGACACCCCCCATACACACACATTCCCCTCTCTTTCTCAGTGACACCCCCCAAGCAATACATACACATTCCCCTCTGTTTCTCAGTGACCCCTCCTCCCATATATACACATTCCCCTGTTTCTCAGTGACACCACCCCTACACACACTTTCCCCTGTTTCTCAGTGACACCCCCATACACACACATACCCCTCTTTTTCTCAGTGACAGCCCCCTACACACACATTCCCTTCTGTTTCTCAGTGACACCCACCATACACACACATTCCCCTCTGTTTCTCAGTGACACCCCCCCTACACACACATTCCCCTCTGTTTCTCAGTGACACCCCCCATACACACATTCCCCTCTGTTTCTCAGTGACCAACCAATGCACACGCATTACCCTCTCTTTCTCAGTCACACCCCCCCCCCCAGCCATACACACACATTCCCCTCTGTTTCTCAGTGACACCCCCCTACAAACACATTCCCCTCTCTTTCTCAGTGACACCCCCCCTACAAACAAATTCCCTTCTCTTTCTCAGTGACACCCCCCCCTACACACACATTCCCCTCTGTTTCTCAGTGACACCCCCCCCCCTACACACACATTACCCTCTCTTTCTCAGTGACAACCCCCCAGCAATACACACACATTCCCCTCTGTTTCTCAGTGACACCCCCCTACACACATTCCCCTGATTCTCAGTGACACCCCCCCATATACACACATTCCCGTTTCTCAGTGACACCCCCATACACACACATCCCCCTCTGTTTATCAGTGACATCTCATACACCCCCAGTACCCTCTGTTTCTCAGTGACCCCCCCCCCCCCCCCCCCCCGATATTCACACATTCCCCTGTTTCTCAGTGACACCCCCCCAGCCATACACACACATTCCCCTCTGTTTCTCAGTGACCCCTCCCCCATACATACACATTCCCCTGTTTCTCAGTGACACCCCCCCATACACACACATTCCCCTCTGTTTCTCAGTGACACCCCATATACACACACATTCCTCTCTGTTTCTCAGTGACCCACCCATACACACACATTCCCCTCTCTTTCTCAGTGACACCCACAAAGCAATACATACACATTCCCCTCTGTTTCTCAGTGACCCCTCCTCCCATATATACACATTCCCCTGTTTCTCAGTGACACCCCCCATACACACACATTCCCCTCTGTTTCTCAGTGACACCCCCCATACACACACATTCCTCTCTGTTTCTCAGTGACCCACCCATACACACACATTCCCCTCTCTTTCTCAGTGACACCCCCCAAGCAATACATACACATTCCCCTCTGTTTCTCAGTGACCCCTCCTCCCATATATACAAATTCCCCTGTTTCTCAGTGACATCCCCCATACACACACATTCCCCTCTGTTTCTCAGTGACACCCCCCTACACACACATTCCCCTGTTTCTCAGTGACACCCCCCATACACACACATTCCTCTCTGTTTCTCAGTGACCCACCCATACACACACATTCCCCTCTCTTTCTCAGTGACACCCCCCAAGCAATACATACACATTCCCCTCTGTTTCTCAGTGACCCCTCCTCCCATATATACACATTCCCCTGTTTATCAGTGACACCCCCCATACACACACATTCCCCTCTGTTTCTCAGTGACACCCCCCTACACACACATTTCCCTCTCTTTCTCAGTGACACCCCCCCTACACACACATTCCCCTCTGTTTCTCAGTGACACCCCCAAGCAATACATACACATTCCCCTCTGTTTCTCAGTGACCCCTCCTCCCATATATACACATTCCCCTGTTTCTCAGTGACACCCCCCATACACACACATTCCCCTCTGTTTCTCAGTGACACCCCCCCCTACACACACATTCCCCTGTTTCTCAGTGACACCCACATACACACACATTCCTCTCTGTTTCTTAGTGAACCACCCCCCATACACACATTCCCCTCTGTTTCTCAGTGACCCACCCATACACACACATTACACTCTCTTTCTCAGTCACACCCCCCCCAGCCATACACACACATTCCCCTCTGTTTCTCAGTGACACCCCCCCTACACACACATTCCCCTCTCTTTCTCAGTGACACCCCCCCTACACACACATTCCCCTCTGTTTCTCAGTGACACCCCCAAGCAATACATACACATCCCCCTCTGTTTCTCAGTGACCCCTCCTCCCATATATACACATTCCACTGTTTCTCAGTAACACCCCCCATACACACGCATTCCCCTCTGTTTCTCAGTGACACCCCCCCTGCACACACTTTCCCCTGTTTCTCAGTGACACCCCCCATACACACACATTCCCCTCTTTTTCTCAGTGACACCCCCCCTACACACACATTCCCCTCTGTTTCTCAGTGACACCCCCATACACACATTCCCCTCTGTTTCTCAGTGACCCACCCATACACACACATTACCCTCTCTTTCTCAGTCACACCCCCCCAGCCATACACACTCATTCCCCTCTGTTTCTCAGTGACACCCCCCCCCATACACACACATTCCCCTCTGTTTCTCAGTGACACCCCCCCAGCAATACACACACATTCCCCTCTGTTTCTCAGTGACACCCCCCTACAAACACATTCCCCTCTCTTTCTCAGTGACCCCCCCCTACAAACAAATTCCCTTCTCTTTCTCAGTGACACCCCCCCTACACACACATTCCCCTCTGTTACTCAGTGCCCCCTCAACACACACATTCACCTCTGTTTCTCAGTGACCCCTCCCCTCATACACACACATTCCCCTGTCTCTCAGTGACCCCCCCCAGCCATACACACACATTCCCCTCTGTTTCTCAGTGACACCCCCCCTACACACACATTCCCCTGCTTCTCAGTGACACCCCCCCATACACACAAATTCCCCTCTGTTTCTCAGTGACACCCCCCTACAAACACATTCCCCTCTCTTTCTCAGTGACACCCCCCCTACAAACAAATTCCCTTCTCTTTCTCAGTGACACCCCCCCTACACACACATTCCCCTCTGTTTCTCAGTGACACCCCCCCTACACACACATTACCCTCTGTTTCTCAGTGACACCCCCCATACACACACATTCCTCTCTGTTTCTCAGTGACCCACCCATACGCACACATTCCCCTCTCTTTCTCAGTGACACCCCCCAAGCAATACATACACATTCCCCTCTGTTTCTCAGTGACCCCTCCTCCCATATATACACATTCCCCTGTTTCTCAGTGACACCCCCCATACACACACATTCCCCTCTGTTTCTCAGTGACACCCCCCTACACACACATTCCCCTGTTTCTCAGTGACACCCCCCATACACACACATTCCTCTCTGTTTCTCAGTGACCCACCCATACACACACATTCCCCTCTCTTTCTCAGTGACACTCCCCAAGCAATACATACACATTCCCCTCTGTTTCTCAGTGACCCCTCCTCCCATATATACACATTCCCCTGTTTATCAGTGACACCCCCCATACACACACATTCCCCTCTGTTTCTCAGTGACACCCCCCCTACACACACATTCCCCTGTTTCTCAGTGACACCCCCATACACACACATTCCCCTCTTTTTCTCAGTGACACCCCCCCTACACACACATTCCCCTCTGATTCTCAGTGACACCCCTCATACACACACATTCCCCTCTGTTTCTCAGTGACACCCCCCCCTACACACACATTCCCCTCTGTTTCTCAGTGACCCACCCATACACACACATTCCCCTCTCTTTCTCAGTCACACCCGCCCCAGCCATACACACACATTCCCCTCTGTTTCTCAGTGACTTCACCCCTACACACACATTCCCCTCTCTTTCTCAGTGACACCTCCCTACACACACATTCCCCTCTGTTTCTCAGTGACACCCCCCCTACACACACATTACCCTCTCTTTCTCAGTGACAACCCCCCAGCAATACACGCACATTCCCCTCTGTTTCTCAGTGACACCCCCCTACACACATTCCCCTGATACTCAGTGACACCCCCCATACACACACATTCCCGTTTCTCAGTGACACCCCCATACACACACATTCCCCTCTGTTTCTCAGTGACATCTCATACACCCCCATTCCCCTCTGTTTCTCAGTGACCCCCCCCCGATATACACACATTCCCCTGTTTCTCAGTGACACCCCCCCAGCCATACACACACATTCCCCTCTGTTTCTCAGTGACCCCTCCCCCATACATACACATTCCCCTGTTTCTCAGTGACACCCCCCCATACACACACATTCCCCTCTGTTTCTCAGAGACACCCCTTATACACACACATTCCTCTCTGTTTCTCAGTGACCCACCCATACACACACATTCCCCTCTCTTTCTCAGTGACAACCCCCCAAGCAATACATACACATTCCTCTCTGTTTCTCAGTGACACCCCCCCATACACACACATTCCTCTCTGTTTCTCAGTGACACCCCCCATACACACACATTCCCCTCTCTTTCTCAGTGACACCCCCCAAGCAATACATACACATTCCTCTCTGTTTCTCAGTGATCCACCCATACACACACATTCCCCTCTCTTTCTCAGTGACAACCCCCCAAGCAATACATACACATTCCTCTCTGTTTCTCAGTGACACCCCCCCATACACACACATTCCTCTCTGTTTCTCAGTGACCCACCCATACACACACATTCCCCTCTCTTTCTCAGTGACAACCCCCCAAGCAATACATACACATTCCTCTCTGTTTCTCAGTGACACCCCCCCATACACCCACATTCCTCTCTGTTTCGCAGTGACACCCCCCATACACACACATTCCCCTCTCTTTCTCAGTGACACCCCCCAAGCAATACATACACATTCCCTTCTGTTTCTCAGTGACACCCACCATACACACACATTCCCCTCTGTTTCTCAGTGACACCCCCCCTACACACACATTCCCCTCTGTTTCTCAGTGACACCCCCCATACACACATTCCCCTCTGTTTCTCAGTGACCAACCAATGCACACACATTACCCTCTCTTTCTCAGTCACACCCCCCCCCCCCAGCCATACACACACATTCCCCTCTGTTTCTCAGTGACACCCCCCTACAAACAAATTCCCTTCTCTTTCTCAGTGACACCCCCCCTACACACACATTCCCCTCTGTTTCTCAGTGACACCCCCCCCCTACACACACATTACCCTCTCTTTCTCAGTGACAACCCCCCAGCAATACACACACATTCCCCTCTGTTTCTCAGTGACACCCCCCTACACACACATTCCCCTCTGTTACTCAGTGCCCCCTCAACACACACATTCCCCTCTGTTTCTCAGTGACCCCTCCCCTCATACACACACATTCCCCTGTCTCTCAGTGACCCCCCCCAGCCATACACACACATTCCCCTCTGTTTCTCAGTGACACCCCCCCTACACACACATTCCCCTGTTTCTCAGTGACACCCCCCCATACACACAAATTCCCCTCTGTTTCTCAGTGACACCCCCCCTACACACACATTCCCCTGTCTCTCAGTGACACCCCCCTACACACACATTCCCCTCTGTTTCTCAGTGACACCCCCCATACACACACATTCCCCTGTTTCTCAGTGACACCCCCCATACACACACATTCCCCTGTTTCTCAGTGACACCCCCCTACACACACATTCCTTTCTGTTTCTCAGTGACACCCCCCATACACACACATTCCCCTCTGTTTCTCAGTGACACCCCCCCTACACACACATTCCCCTGTTTCTCAGTGACACCCCCCCATACACACACATTCCCCTCTGTTTCTCAGTGACACCCCCCCTACACACACATTCCCCTGTTTCTCAGTGACACCCCCCTACACACACATTCCCCTGTTTCTCAGTGACACCCCCCATACACACACATTCCCCTGTTTCTCAGTGACACCCCCCTACACACACATTCCTTTCTGTTTCTCTGTGACACCCCCCCCCCCCCCATACACACACATTCCCCTCTCTTTCTCAGTGACACCCCCCCATACCAGTGGCGTGCAGTGAGGTTAGTGGCTGGTGAGGCATGTCCGCTACCACCGCCGCTATGGCCACTGCCAGTGCCCGCTACTGTACTGCCAATGCCTGCTAAAGTTGCCCCAACAGCTAATTCCCAGTCCGATGCCGCCGCCAATGCCAGCGAAGTCTGGGAAGCAGCAGCAGCCAGGGCAGGTTAAGGAGAGCAGTGGAGGGTATGCCTGGAAGCGGAATTACAGCTGCATGCCCCAGCACATATCTAGTAATCACCCCCCCTCCCTTTATGCCCCAGCATATATCCAGTAATGACCCTCCACCCCTCCCCTTTTCCCCTGGCACATATGGTGTAATTACCTGCTGCCCCCCCCTCCCCCCATACCCTGGCACAGTGCACACATCTCCCTGCTGAGCGCTGCTGTGTACGGTCCATGTGCTGCCCTGCTATCTGAAACACAGCAGCGCTCAGCACGGACACGGGAGATAGCGGGACATCCGGCTCTGTAAAGGGGCTCTCAACAGCGGCGCGGACACGCCGACACGGACATGTGGAGGGGCGGAGGATAGTGGAGTATGTCGGGCGGCGGCGCCCGACGCTGGCCCTTATCTGGAGCAATAGTCAATCGGGCGGCAGTGCGAACGGGACCCGGCATTCAATGAGAGGTAAGCAGGCCATTGGAACAGGTGCTCTGGTGCAGGAGCCTCTCTCAGGGTGGAGGGTAGGCTGGACCCCAGGGGGGAGCTGTCATTCTGGTGCCCAATCATATCTGCCTCAGTGACAGGGGCGTGCTTTGATATGGGCTGCAAGCACGCCCCTGTCACTGAGGCACTCACACTAGTGCCGCTTACAGCGCTTTTTAAATGGGCTTTTTACTGCCCATTTCTTAGCCCCCCCCCCCCCCCCCCGCTTCCAATCCTTTATAATTGTCCGCGGGAGGCACCGCTCTCGGTGCCTCCTTCACTAATTTAAAGCTGCTTTTACAATGAAAACATGAATACATTAATATAAAGCATTTACTTATGACACAGAATGTGTCAAAAGTATCTTTGTATTATTGTAATCATTGATGACAGGGGAGGCACTGCCTCCCCTGACTGCACGTCCCTGCCCCATACACACACATTCCTCTGTTTCTCAGTGACACCCCCCCCTACACACACATTCCCCTGTTTCTCAGTGACACCCCCCTACACACACATTCCCCTGTTTCTCAGTGACACCCCCCATACACACACATTCCCCTGTTTCTCAGTGACACCCCCCTACACACACATTCCTTTCTGTTTCTCTGTGACACCCCCCCCCCCCCCCATACACACACATTCCCCTCTCTTTCTCAGTGACACCCCCCCATACCAGTGGCGTGCAGTGAGGTTAGTGGCTGGTGAGGCATGTCCGCTACCACCGCCGCTATGGCCACTGCCAGTGCCCGCTACTGTACTGCCAATGCCTGCTAAAGTTGCCCCAACAGCTAATTCCCAGTCCGATGCCGCCGCCAATGCCAGCGAAGTCTGGGAAGCAGCAGCAGCCAGGGCAGGTTAAGGAGAGCAGTGGAGGGTATGCCTGGAAGCGGAATTACAGCTGCATGCCCCAGCACATATCTAGTAATCACCCCCCCTCCCTTTATGCCCCAGCATATATCCAGTAATGACCCTCCACCCCTCCCCTTTTCCCCTGGCACATATGGTGTAATTACCTGCTGCCCCCCCCTCCCCCCATACCCTGGCACAGTGCACACATCTCCCTGCTGAGCGCTGCTGTGTACGGTCCATGTGCTGCCCTGCTATCTGAAACACAGCAGCGCTCAGCACGGACACGGGAGATAGCGGGACATCCGGCTCTGTAAAGGGGCTCTCAACAGCGGCGCGGACATGCCGACACGGACATGTGGAGGGGCGGAGGATAGTGGAGTATGTCGGGCGGCGGCGCCCGACGCTGGCCCTTATCTGGAGCAATAGTCAATCGGGCGGCAGTGCGAACGGGACCCGGCATTCAATGAGAGGTAAGCAGGCCATTGGAACAGGTGCTCTGGTGCAGGAGCCTCTCTCAGGGTGGAGGGTAGGCTGGACCCCAGGGGGGAGCTGTCATTCTGGTGCCCAATCATATCTGCCTCAGTGACAGGGGCGTGCTTTGATATGGGCTGCAAGCACGCCCCTGTCACTGAGGCACTCACACTAGTGCCGCTTACAGCGCTTTTTAAATGGGCTTTTTACTGCCCATTTCTTAGCCCCCCCCCCCCCCCCCCGCTTCCAATCCTTTATAATTGTCCGCGGGAGGCACCGCTCTCGGTGCCTCCTTCACTAATTTAAAGCTGCTTTTACAATGAAAACATGAATACATTAATATAAAGCATTTACTTATGACACAGAATGTGTCAAAAGTATCTTTGTATTATTGTAATCATTGATGACAGGGGAGGCACTGCCTCCCCTGACTGCACGTCCCTGCCCCATACACACACATTCCCCTGTTTCTCAGTGACACCCCCCCCCCCCCCCAGCAATACACACACATTCCCCTCTGTTTCTCAGTGACCCCTCCCCCCATACATACACATTCCCCTGCAGAGACACCCCCCCACACACACACATTCCCCTCTGTTTCTCAGTGACACCCCCATACACACACATTCCTCTCTATTTCTCAGTGACACCCCCAAGCAATACATACACATTCCCCTCTGTTTCTCAGTGACCCCTCCTCCCATATATACACATTCCCCTGTTTCTCAGTGACACCCCCCATACACACACATTCCCCTCTGTTTCTCAGTGACACCCCCCCTACACACACATTCCCCTGTTTCTCAGTGACACCCACATACACACACATTCCTCTCTGTTTCTTAGTGAACCACCCCCAATACACACACATCCCCCTCTGTTTCTCAGTGACACCCCCCTGCACACACTTTCCCCTGTTTCTCAGTGACACCCCCCATACACACACATTCCCCTCTTTTTCTCAGTGACACCCCCCCTACACACACATTCCCCTCTGTTTCTCAGTGACACCCCCCATACACACATTCCCCTCTGTTTCTCAGTGACCCACCCATACACACACATTACACTCTCTTTCTCAGTCACACCCCCCCCAGCCATACACACACATTCCCCTCTGTTTCTCAGTGACACCCCCCCTACACACACATTCCCCTCTCTTTCTCAGTGACACCCCCCCTACACACACATTCCCCTCTGTTTCTCAGTGACACCCCCAAGCAATACATACACATTCCCCTCTGTTTCTCAGTGACCCCTCCTCCCATATATACACATTCCCCTGTTTCTCAGTGACACCCCCCATACACACACATTCCCCTCTGTTTCTCAGTGACACCCCCCCCTACACACACATTCCCCTGTTTCTCAGTGACACCCACATACACACACATTCCTCTCTGTTTCTTAGTGAACCACCCCACATACACACACATCCCCCTCTCTTTCTCAGTGACACCCCACAAGCAATACATACACATTCCCCTCTGTTTCTCAGTGACCCCTCCTCCCATATATACACACATTCCTCTCTGTTTCTCAGTGACCCACCCATACACACACATTCCCCTCTCTTTCTCAGTGACACCCCCCCCCCCTGCACACACTTTCCCCTGTTTCTCAGTGACACCCCCCATACACACACATTCCCCTCTTTTTCTCAGTGACACCCCCCCTACACACACATTCCCCTCTGTTTCTCAGTGACCCACCCATACACACACATTACCCTCTCTTTCTCAGTCACACCCCCCCAGCCATACACACACATTCCCCTCTGTTTCTCAGTGACACCCCCCCCCATACACACACATTCCCCTCTGTTTCTCAGTGACACCCCCCAGCAATACACACACATTCCCCTCTGTTTCTCAGTGACACCCCCCTACAAACACATTCCCCTCTCTTTCTCAGTGACCCCCCCCTACAAACAAATTCCCTTCTCTTTCTCAGTGACACCCCCCCTACACACACATTCCCCTCTGTTACTCAGTGCCCCCTCAACACACACATTCCCCTCTGTTTCTCAGTGACCCCTCCCCTCATACACACACATTCCCCTGTCTCTCAGTGACCCCCCCCAGCCATACACACACATTCCCCTCTGTTTCTCAGTGACACCCCCCCTACACACACATTCCCCTGTTTCTCAGTGACACCCCCCCATACACACAAATTCCCCTCTGTTTCTCAGTGACACCCCCCTACAAACACATTCCCCTCTCTTTCTCAGTGACACCCCCCCTACAAACAAATTCCCTTCTCTTTCTCAGTGACACCCCCCCCCTACACACACATACCCCTCTGTTTCTCAGTGACACCCCCCCTACACACACATTACCCTCTGTTTCTCAGTGACACCCCCCATACACACACATTCCTCTCTGTTTCTCAGTGACCCACCCATACGCACACATTCCCCTCTCTTTCTCAGTGACACCCCCCAAGCAATACATACACATTCCCCTCTGTTTCTCAGTGACCCCTCCTCCCATATATACACATTCCCCTGTTTCTCAGTGACACCCCCCATACACACACATTCCCCTCTGTTTCTCAGTGACACCCCCCTACACACACATTCCCCTGTTTCTCAGTGACACCCCCCATACACACACATTCCTCTCTGTTTCTCAGTGACCCACCCATACACACACATTCCCCTCTCTTTCTCAGTGACACCCCCCAAGCAATACATACACATTCCCCTCTGTTTCTCAGTGACCCCTCCTCCCATATATACACATTCCCCTGTTTATCAGTGACACCCCCCATACACACACATTCCCCTCTGTTTCTCAGTGACACCCCCCCTACACACACATTCCCCTGTTTCTCAGTGACACCCCCATACACACACATTCCCCTCTTTTTCTCAGTGACACCCCCCCTACACACACATTCCCCTCTGATTCTCAGTGACACCCCTCATACACACACATTCCCCTCTGTTTCTCAGTGACACCCCCCCTACACACACATTCCCCTCTGTTTCTCAGTGACCCACCCATACACACACATTCCCCTCTCTTTCTCAGTCACACCCGCCCCAGCCATACACACACATTCCCCTCTGTTTCTCAGTGACTTCATCCCTACACACACATTCCCCTCTCTTTCTCAGTGACACCCCCCTACACACACATTCCCCTCTGTTTCTCAGTGACACCCCCCCTACACACACATTACCCTCTCTTTCTCAGTGACAACCCCCCAGCAATACACGCACATTCCCCTCTGTTTCTCAGTGACACCCCCCTACACACATTCCCCTGATACTCAGTGACACCCCCCCATACACACACATTCCCGTTTCTCAGTGACACCCCCATACACACACATTCCCCTCTGTTTCTCAGTGACATCTCATACACCCCCATTCCCCTCTGTTTCTCAGTGACCCCCCCCCCCCCGATATACACACATTCCCCTGTTTCTCAGTGACACCCCCCCAGCCATACACACACATTCCCCTCTGTTTCTCAGTGACCCCTCCCCCATACATACACATTCCCCTCTGTTTCTCAGTGACACCCCCCCATACACACACATTCCCCTCTGTTTCTCAGTGACACCCCTTATACACACACATTCCTCTCTGTTTCTCAGTGACCCACCCATACACACACATTCCCCTCTCTTTCTCAGTGACACCCCCCAAGCAATACATACACATTCCCCTCTGTTTCTCAGTGACCCCTCCTCCCATATATACACATTCCCCTGTTTATCAGTGACACCCCCCATACACACACATTCCCCTCTGTTTCTCAGTGACACCCCCCCTACACACACATTCCCCTGTTTCTCAGTGACACCCCCATACACACACATTCCCCTCTTTTTCTCAGTGACACCCCCCCTACACACACATTCCCCTCTGATTCTCAGTGACACCCCTCATACACACACATTCCCCTCTGTTTCTCAGTGACACCCCCCCTACACACACATTCCCCTCTGTTTCTCAGTGACCCACCCATACACACACATTCCCCTCTCTTTCTCAGTCACACCCGCCCCAGCCATACACACACATTCCCCTCTGTTTCTCAGTGACTTCACCCCTACACACACATTCCCCTCTCTTTCTCAGTGACACCCCCCTACACACACATTCCCCTCTGTTTCTCAGTGACACCCCCCCTACACACACATTACCCTCTCTTTCTCAGTGACAACCCCCCAGCAATACACGCACATTCCCCTCTGTTTCTCAGTGACACCCCCCTACACACATTCCCCTGATACTCAGTGACACCCCCCATACACACACATTCCCGTTTCTCAGTGACACCCCCATACACACACATTCCCCTCTGTTTCTCAGTGACATCTCATACACCCCCATTCCCCTCTGTTTCTCAGTGACCCCCCCCCCCCCCCGATATACACACATTCCCCTGTTTCTCAGTGACACCCCCCCAGCCATACACACACATTCCCCTCTGTTTCTCAGTGACCCCTCCCCCATACATACACATTCCCCTCTGTTTCTCAGTGACACCCCCCCATACACACACATTCCCCTCTGTTTCTCAGTGACACCCCTTATACACACACATTCCTCTCTGTTTCTCAGTGACCCACCCATACACACACATTCCCCTCTCTTTCTCAGTGACACCCCCCAAGCAATACATACACATTCCCCTCTGTTTCTCAGTGACCCCTCCTCCCATATATACACATTCCCCTGTTTATCAGTGACACCCCCCATACACACACATTCCCCTCTGTTTCTCAGTGACACCCCCCCTACACACACATTCCCCTGTTTCTCAGTGACACCCCCATACACACACATTCCCCTCTTTTTCTCAGTGACACCCCCCCTACACACACATTCCTCTCTGATTCTCAGTGACACCCCTCATACACACACATTCCCCTCTGTTTCTCAGTGACACCCCCCCTACACACACATTCCCCTGTTTCTCAGTGACCCACCCATACACACACATTCCCCTCTCTTTCTCAGTCACACCCGCCCCAGCCATACACACACATTCCCCTCTGTTTCTCAGTGACTTCACCCCTACACACACATTCCCCTCTCTTTCTCAGTGACACCCCCCTACACACACATTCCCCTCTGTTTCTCAGTGACACCCCCCCTACACACACATTACCCTCTCTTTCTCAGTGACAACCCCCCAGCAATACACGCACATTCCCCTCTGTTTCTCAGTGACACCCCCCTACACACATTCCCCTGATACTCAGTGACACCCCCCATACACACACATTCCCGTTTCTCAGTGACACCCCCATACACACACATTCCCCTCTGTTTCTCAGTGACATCTCATACACCCCCATTCCCCTCTGTTTCTCAGTGACCCCCCCCCCCCCCGATATACACACATTCCCCTGTTTCTCAGTGACACCCCCCCAGCCATACACACACATTCCCCTCTGTTTCTCAGTGACCCCTCCCCCATACATACACATACCCCTCTGTTTCTCAGTGACACCCCCCCATACACACACATTCCCCTCTGTTTCTCAGTGACACCCCTTATACACACACATTCCTCTCTGTTTCTCAGTGACACCCCCCATACACACACATTCCCCTCTCTTTCTCAGTGACACCCCCCAAGCAATACATACACATTCCCCTCTGTTTCTCAGTGACCCCTCCTCCCATATATACACATTCCCCTGTTTCTCAGTGACACCACCCCTACACACACTTTCCCCTGTTTCTCAGTGACACCCCCATACACACACATACCCCTCTTTTTCTCAGTGACAGCCCCCTACACACACATTCCCTTCTGTTTCTCAGTGACACCCACCATACACACACATTCCCCTCTGTTTCTCAGTGACACCCCCCCTACACACACATTCCCCTCTGTTTCTCAGTGACACCCCCCATACACACATTCCCCTCTGTTTCTCAGTGACCAACCAATGCACACACATTACCCTCTCTTTCTCAGTCACACCCCCCCTCCCCAGCCATACACACACATTCCCCTCTGTTTCTCAGTGACACCCCCCTACAAACACATTCCCCTCTCTTTCTCAGTGACACCCCCCCTACAAACAAATTCCCTTCTCTTTCTCAGTGACACCCCCCCTACACACACATTCCCCTCTGTTTCTCAGTGACACCCCCCCCCCCTACACACACATTACCCTCTCTTTCTCAGTGACAACCCCCCAGCAATACACACACATTCCCCTCTGTTTCTCAGTGACACCCCCCTACACACATTCCCCTGATTCTCAGTGACACCCCCCCATATACACACATTCCCGTTTCTCAGTGACACCCCCATACACACACATCCCCCTCTGTTTATCAGTGACATCTCATACACCCCCAGTCCCCTCTGTTTCTCAGTGACCCCCCCCCCCCCCCGATATTCACACATTCCCCTGTTTCTCAGTGACACCCCCCCAGCCATACACACACATTCCCCTCTGTTTCTCAGTGACCCCTCCCCCATACATACACATTCCCCTGTTTCTCAGTGACACCCCCCCATACACACACATTCCCCTCTGTTTCTCAGTGACACCCCATATACACACACATTCCTCTCTGTTTCTCAGTGACCCACCCATACACACACATTCCCCTCTCTTTCTCAGTGACACCCACCAAGCAATACATACACATTCCCCTCTGTTTCTCAGTGACCCCTCCTCCCATATATACACATTCCCCTGTTTCTCAGTGACACCCCCCATACACACACATTCCCCTCTGTTTCTCAGTGACACCCCCCATACACACACATTCCTCTCTGTTTCTCAGTGACCCACCCATACACACACATTCCCCTCTCTTTCTCAGTGACACCCCCCAAGCAATACATACACATTCCCCTCTGTTTCTCAGTGACCCCTCCTCCCATATATACAAATTCCCCTGTTTCTCAGTGACATCCCCCATACACACACATTCCCCTCTGTTTCTCAGTGACACCCCCCTACACACACATTCCCCTGTTTCTCAGTGACACCCCCCATACACACACATTCCTCTCTGTTTCTCAGTGACCCACCCATACACACACATTCCCCTCTCTTTCTCAGTGACACCCCCCAAGCAATACATACACATTCCCCTCTGTTTCTCAGTGACCCCTCCTCCCATATATACACATTCCCCTGTTTATCAGTGACACCCCCCATACACACACATTCCCCTCTGTTTCTCAGTGACACCCCCCCTACACACACATTTCCCTCTCTTTCTCAGTGACACCCCCCCTACACACACATTCCCCTCTGTTTCTCAGTGACACCCCCAAGCAATACATACACATTCCCCTCTGTTTCTCAGTGACCCCTCCTCCCATATATACACATTCCCCTGTTTCTCAGTGACACCCCCCATACACACACATTCCCCTCTGTTTCTCAGTGACACCCCCCCTACACACACATTCCCCTGTTTCTCAGTGACACCCACATACACACACATTCCTCTCTGTTTCTTAGTGAACCACCCCCCATACACACATTCCCCTCTGTTTCTCAGTGACCCACCCATACACACACATTACACTCTCTTTCTCAGTCACACCCCCCCAGCCATACACACACATTCCCCTCTGTTTCTCAGTGACACCCCCCCTACACACACATTCCCCTCTCTTTCTCAGTGACACCCCCCCTACACACACATTCCCCTCTGTTTCTCAGTGACACCCCCAAGCAATACATACACATCCCCCTCTGTTTCTCAGTGACCCCTCCTCCCATATATACACATTCCACTGTTTCTCAGTAACACCCCCCATACACACGCATTCCCCTCTGTTTCTCAGTGACACCCCCCCTGCACACACTTTCCCCTGTTTCTCAGTGACACCCCCCATACACACACATTCCCCTCTTTTTCTCAGTGACACCCCCCCTACACACACATTCCCCTCTGTTTCTCAGTGACACCCCCCATACACACATTCCCCTCTGTTTCTCAGTGACCCACCCATACACACACATTACCCTCTCTTTCTCAGTCACACCCCCCCAGCCATACACACACATTCCCCTCTGTTTCTCAGTGACACCCCCCCATACACACACATTCCCCTCTGTTTCTCAGTGACACCCCCCCAGCAATACACACACATTCCCCTCTGTTTCTCAGTGACACCCCCCTACAAACACATTCCCCTCTCTTTCTCAGTGACCCCCCCCCTACAAACAAATTCCCTTCTCTTTCTCAGTGACACCCCCCCTACACACACATTCCCCTCTGTTACTCAGTGCCCCCTCAACACACACATTCCCCTCTGTTTCTCAGTGACCCCTCCCCTCATACACACACATTCCCCTGTCTCTCAGTGACCCCCCCCAGCCATACACACACATTCCCCTCTGTTTCTCAGTGACACCCCCCCTACACACACATTCCCCTGTTTCTCAGTGACACCCCCCCATACACACAAATTCCCCTCTGTTTCTCAGTGACACCCCCCTACAAACACATTCCCCTCTCTTTCTCAGTGACACCCCCCCTACAAACAAATTCCCTTCTCTTTCTCAGTGACACCCCCCCTACACACACATTCCCCTCTGTTTCTCAGTGACACCCCCCCTACACACACATTACCCTCTGTTTCTCAGTGACACCCCCCATACACACACATTCCTCTCTGTTTCTCAGTGACCCACCCATACGCACACATTCCCCTCTCTTTCTCAGTGACACCCCCCAAGCAATACATACACATTCCCCTCTGTTTCTCAGTGACCCCTCCTCCCATATATACACATTCACCTGTTTCTCAGTGACACCCCCCATACACACACATTCCCCTCTGTTTCTCAGTGACACCCCCCTACACACACATTCCCCTGTTTCTCAGTGACACCCCCCATACACACACATTCCTCTCTGTTTCTCAGTGACCCACCCATACACACACATTCCCCTCTCTTTCTCAGTGACACTCCCCAAGCAATACATACACATTCCCCTCTGTTTCTCAGTGACCCCTCCTCCCATATATACACATTCCCCTGTTTATCAGTGACACCCCCCATACACACACATTCCCCTCTGTTTCTCAGTGACACCCCCCCTACACACACATTCCCCTGTTTCTCAGTGACACCCCCATACACACACATTCCCCTCTTTTTCTCAGTGACACCCCCCCTACACACACATTCCCCTCTGATTCTCAGTGACACCCCTCATACACACACATTCCCCTCTGTTTCTCAGTGACACCCCCCCTACACACACATTCCCCTCTGTTTCTCAGTGACCCACCCATACACACACATTCCCCTCTCTTTCTCAGTCACACCCGCCCCAGCCATACACACACATTCCCCTCTGTTTCTCAGTGACTTCACCCCTACACACACATTCCCCTCTCTTTCTCAGTGACACCCCCCTACACACACATTCCCCTCTGTTTCTCAGTGACACCCCCCCTACACACACATTACCCTCTCTTTCTCAGTGACAACCCCCCAGCAATACACGCACATTCCCCTCTGTTTCTCAGTGACACCCCCCTACACACATTCCCCTGATACTCAGTGACACCCCCCATACACACACATTCCCGTTTCTCAGTGACACCCCCATACACACACATTCCCCTCTGTTTCTCAGTGACATCTCATACACCCCCATTCCCCTCTGTTTCTCAGTGACCCCCCCCCCCCCCGATATACACACATTCCCCTGTTTCTCAGTGACACCCCCCCAGCCATACACACACATTCCCCTCTGTTTCTCAGTGACCCCTCCCCCATACATACACATTCCCCTCTGTTTCTCAGTGACACCCCCCCATACACACACATTCCCCTCTGTTTCTCAGTGACACCCCTTATACACACACATTCCTCTCTGTTTCTCAGTGACCCACCCATACACACACATTCCCCTCTCTTTCTCAGTGACAACCCCCCAAGCAATACATACACATTCCTCTCTGTTTCTCAGTGACACCCCCCCATACACACACATTCCTCTCTGTTTCTCAGTGACACCCCCCATACACACACATTCCCCTCTCTTTCTCAGTGACACCCCCCAAGCAATACATACACATTCCTCTCTGTTTCTCAGTGATCCACCCATACACACACATTCCCCTCTCTTTCTCAGTGACAACCCCCCAAGCAATACATACACATTCCTCTCTGTTTCTCAGTGACACCCCCCCATACACACACATTCCTCTCTGTTTCTCAGTGACCCACCCATACACACACATTCCCCTCTCTTTCTCAGTGACAACCCCCCAAGCAATACATACACATTCCTCTCTGTTTCTCAGTGACACCCCCCCATACACACACATTCCTCTCTGTTTCTCAGTGACACCCCCCATACACACACATTCCCCTCTCTTTCTCAGTGACACCCCCCAAGCAATACATACACATTCCCTTCTGTTTCTCAGTGACACCCACCATACACACACATTCCCCTCTGTTTCTCAGTGACACCCCCCCTACACACACATTCCCCTCTGTTTCTCAGTGACACCCCCCATACACACATTCCCCTCTGTTTCTCAGTGACCAACCAATGCACACACATTACCCTCTCTTTCTCAGTCACACCCCCCCCCCCAGCCATACACACACATTCCCCTCTGTTTCTCAGTGACACCCCCCTACAAACAAATTCCCTTCTCTTTCTCAGTGACACCCCCCCTACACACACATTCCCCTCTGTTTCTCAGTGACACCCCCCCCCCTACACACACATTACCCTCTCTTTCTCAGTGACAACCCCCCAGCAATACACACACATTCCCCTCTGTTTCTCAGTGACACCCCCCTACACACATTCCCCAGATTCTCAGTGACACCCCCCCATACACACACATTCCCGTTTCTCAGTGACACCCCCATACACACACATCCCCCTCTGTTTCTCAGTGACCCCTCCTCCCATATATACACATTCCCCTGTTTCTCAGTGACACCCCCCATACACATACATTCCCCTCTGTTTCTCAGTGACACCCCCCATACACACACATTCCTCTCTGTTTCTCAGTGACCCACCCATACACACACATTCCCCTCTCTTTCTCAGTGACACCCCCCAAGCAATACATACACATTCCCCTCTGTTTCTCAGTGACCCCTCCTCCCATATATACACATTCCCCTGTTTCTCAGTGACATCCCCCATACACACACATTCCCCTCTGTTTCTCAGTGACACCCCCCTACACACACATTCCCCTCTCTTTCTCAGTGACACCCCCCCTACACACACATTCCCCTCTGTTTCTCAGTGACACCCCCAAGCAATACATACACATTCCCCTCTGTTTCTCAGTGACCCCTCCTCCCATATATACACATTCCCCTGTTTCTCAGTGACACCCCCCATACACACACATTCCCTCTGTTTCTCAGTGACACCCCCCCTACACACACATTCCCCTGTTTCTCAGTGACACCCACATACACACACATTCCTCTCTATTTCTTAGTGAACCACCCCCCATACACACACATCCCCCTCTCTTTCTCAGTGACACCCCCCAAGCAATACATACACATTCCCCTCTGTTTCTCAGTGACCCCTCCTCCCATATATACACATTCCACTGTTTCTCAGTAACACCCCCCATACACACGCATTCCCCTCTGTTTCTCAGTGACACCCCCCCTGCACACACTTTCCCCTGTTTCTCAGTGACACCCCCCATACACACACATTCCCCTCTTTTTCTCAGTGACACCCCCCCTACACACACATTCCCCTCTGTTTCTCAGTGACACCCCCCATACACACATTCCCCTCTGTTTCTCAGTGACCCACCCATACACACACATTACCCTCTCTTTCTCAGTCACACCCCCCCAGCCATACACACACATTCCCCTCTGTTTCTCAGTGACACCCCCCCCCCCCATACACACACATTCCCCTCTGTTTCTCAGTGACACCCCCCCAGCAATACACACACATTCCCCTCTGTTTCTCAGTGACACCCCCCTACACACACATTCCCCTCTGTTACTCAGTGCCCCCTCAACACACACATTCTCCTCTGTTTCTCAGTGACCCCTCCCCTCATACACACACATTCCCCTGTCTCTCAGTGACCCCCCCCCCAGCCATACACACACATTCCCCTCTGTTTCTCAGTGACACCCCCCCTACACACACATTCCCCTGTTTCTCAGTGACACCCCCCCATACACACAAATTCCCCTCTGTTTCTCAGTGACACCCCCCTACAAACACATTCCCCTCTCTTTCTCAGTGACACCCCCCCTACAAACAAATTCCCTTCTCTTTCTCAGTGACACCCCCCCTACACACACATTCCCCTCTGTTTCTCAGTGACACCCCCCTACACACACATTACCCTCTGTTTCTCAGTGACACCCCCCATACACACACATTCCTCTCTGTTTCTCAGTGACCCACCCATACACACACATTCCCCTCTCTTTCTCAGTGACACCCCCCAAGCAATACATACACATTCCCCTCTGTTTCTCAGTGACCCCTCCTCCCATATATACACATTCCCCTGTTTCTCAGTGACACCCCCCATACACACACATTCCCCTCTGTTTCTCAGTGACACCCCCCTACACACACATTCCCCTGTTTCTCAGTGACACCCCTCATACACACACATTCCTCTCTGTTTCTCAGTGACCCACCCATACACACACATTCCCCTCTCTTTCTCAGTGACACCCCCCAAGCAATACATACACATTCCCCTCTGTTTCTCAGTGACCCCTCCTCCCATATATACACATTCCCCTGTTTATCAGTGACACCCCCCATACACACACATTCCCCTCTGTTTCTCAGTGACACCCCCCCTACACACACAGTCCCCTGTTTCTCAGTGACACCCCCAAACACACACATTCCCCTCTTTTTCTCAGTGACACCCCCCCTACACACACATTCCCCTCTGATTCTCAGTGACACCCCCCATACACACACATTCCCTTCGGTTTCTCAGTGACACCCCCCCTACACACACATTCCCCTCTGTTTCTCAGTGACCCACCCATACACACACATTCCCCTCTCTTTCTCAGTCACACCCGCCCCAGCCATACACACACATTCCCCTCTGTTTCTCAGTGACTTCACCCCTACACACACATTCCCCTCTCTTTCTCAGTGACACCCCCCTACACACACATTCCCCTCTGTTTCTCAGTGACACCCCCCCCTACACACACATTACCCTCTCTTTCTCAGTGACAACCCCCCAGCAATACACGCACATTCCCCTCTGTTTCTCAGTGACACCCCCCTACACACATTCCCCTGATACTCAGTGACACCCCCCATACACACACATTCCCGTTTCTCAGTGACACCCCCATACACACACATACCCCTCGGTTTCTCAGTGACATCTCATACACCCCCATTCCCCTCTGTTTCTCAGTGAACCCCCCCCCCCCCCGATATACACACATTCCCCTGTTTCTCAGTGACACCCCCCAGCCATACACACACATTCCCCTCTGTTTCTCAGTGACCCCTCCCCCCATACATACACATTCCCCTCTGTTTCTCAGTGACACCCCCCCATACACACACTTTCCCCTCTGTTTCTCAGTGACACCCCTTATACACACACATTCCTCTCTGTTTCTCAGTGACCCACCCATACACACACATTCCCCTCTCTTTCTCAGTGACAACCCCCCAAGCAATACATACACATTCCTCTCTGTTTCTCAGTGACACCCCCCCATACACACACATTCCTCTCTGTTTCTCAGTGACCCACCCATACACACACATTCCCCTCTCTTTCTCAGTGACACCCCCCAAGCAATACATACACATTCCCCTCTGTTTCTCAGTGACCCCTCCTCCCATATATACACATTCCCCTGTTTCTCAGTGACACCACCCCTACACACACTTTCCCCTGTTTCTCAGTGACACCCCCATACACACACATTCCCCTCTTTTTCTCAGTGACACCCCCCCTACACACACATTCCCTACTGTTTCTCAGTGACACCCACCATACACACACATTCCCCTCTGTTTCTCAGTGACACCCCCCCTACACACACATTCCCCTCTGTTTCTCAGTGACACCCCCCATACACACATTCCCCTCTGTTTCTCAGTGACCAACCAATGCACACACATTACCCTCTCTTTCTCAGTCACACCCCCCCCCCAGCCATACACACACATTCCCCTCTGTTTCTCAGTGACACCCCCCTGCAAACACATTCCCCTCTCTTTCTCAGTGACACCCCCCCTACAAACAAATTCCCTTCTCTTTCTCAGTGACACCCCCCCTACACACACATTCCCCTCTGTTTCTCAGTGACACCCCCCCCCCTACACACACATTACCCTCTCTTTCTCAGTGACAACCCCCCAGCAATACACACACATTCCCCTCTGTTTCTCAGTGACACCCCCCTACACACATTCCCCTGATTCTCAGTGACACCCCCCCATACACACACATTCCCGTTTCTCAGTGACACCCCCATACACACACATCCCCCTCTGTTTATCAGTGACATCTCATACACGCCCAGTACCCTCTGTTTCTCAGTGATCCCCCCCCCCCCCCCGATATTCACACATTCCCCTGTTTCTCAGTGACACCCCCCCAGCCATACACACACATTCCCCTCTGTTTCTCAGTGACCCCTCCCCCATACATACACATTCCCCTGTTTCTCAGTGACACCCCCCCCCATACACACACATTCCCCTCTGTTTCTCAGTGACACCCCTTATACACACACATTCCTCTCTGTTTCTCAGTGACCCACCCATACAAACACATTTCCCTCTCTTTCTCAGTGACACCCACCAAGCAATACATACACATTTCCCTCTGTTTCTCAGTGACCCCTCCTCCCATATATACACATTCCCCTGTTTCTCAGTGACACCCCCCATACACACACATTCCCCTCTGTTTCTCAGTGACACCCCCCATACACACACATTCCTCTCTGTTTCTCAGTGACCCACCCATACACACACATTCCCCTCTCTTTCTCAGTGACACCCCCCAAGCAATACATACACATTCCCCTCTGTTTCTCAGTGACCCCTCCTCCCATATATACACATTCCCCTGTTTCTCAGTGACACCCCACATACACACACATTCCCCTCTGTTTCTCAGTGACACCCCCCTACACACACATTCCCCTGTTTCTCAGTGACACCCCCCATACACACACATTCCTCTCTGTTTCTCAGTGACCCACCCATACACACACATTCCCCTCTCTTTCTCAGTGACACCCCCCAAGCAATACATACACATTCCCCTCTGTTTCTCAGTGACCCCTCCTCCCATATATACACATTCCCCTGTTTCTCAGTGACACCCCCCATACACACACATTCCCCTCTGTTTCTCAGTGACACCCCCCCTACACACACATTCCCCTGTTTCTCAGTGACACCCCCATACACCCCCATTCCCCTCTTTTTCTCAGTGACACCCCCCCTACACACACATTCCCCTCTGATTCTCAGTGACACCCCCCATACACACACATTCCCCTCTGTTTCTCAGTGACACCCCCCCTACACACACATTCCCCTCTGTTTCTCAGTGACCCACCCATACACACACATTCCCCTCTCTTTCTCAGTCACCCCCCCCCCCAGCCATACACACACATTCCCCTCTGTTTCTCAGTGACTTCACCCCTACACACACATTCCCCTCTCTTTTTCAGTGACACCCCCCTACACACACATTCCCCTCTGTTTCTCAGTGACACCCCCCCTACACACACATTACCCTCTCTTTCTCAGTGACAACCCCCCAGCAATTCACGCACATTCCCCTCTGTTTCTCAGTGACACCCCCTTACACACATTCCCCTGATACTCAATGACACCCCCCATACACACACATTCCCGTTTCTCAGTGACACCCCCATACACACACATTCCCCTCTGTTTCTCAGTGACATCTTATACACCCCCATTCCCCTCTGTTTCTCAGTGACCCCCCCCCCCCGATATACACACATTCCCCTGTTTCTCAGTGACACCCCCCCAGCCATACACACACATTCCCCTCTGTTTCTCAGTGACCCCTCCCCCCATATATACACATTCCCCTGTTTCTTAGTGACACCCCCCCATACACACACACACATTCCCCTCTGTTTCTCAGTGACACCCCCCCATACACACACATTCCCCTCTGTTTCTCAGTTACACCCCCCATACAC
Organism: Pseudophryne corroboree; assembly: GCF_028390025.1. Classification (NCBI taxonomy): domain Eukaryota; kingdom Metazoa; phylum Chordata; class Amphibia; order Anura; family Myobatrachidae; genus Pseudophryne; species Pseudophryne corroboree. The sequence continues at coordinate 813,165,792 of NC_086449.1, read as the reverse complement.
ACACATTCCCCTCCCTTTCTCAGTGACACCCCCCCAGCCATACACACACATTACCCTCTGTTTCTCAGTGACACCCCCCCTACACACATTCCCCTGATTCTCAGTGACACCCCAGTGTACATATTCCCCTCTTTCTCAGTGACATCTCATACACCCCCATTCCCCTCTTTTTCTCAGTGACCTCCCCATATACACACATTCCCCTGTTTCCCAGTGACACTCCCCCATACACACACATTCCCCTCTGTTTCTCAGTGACACCCCCCCATACACACACATTCCCCTCGATTTTTTCAGTGACACCCCCCCTACACACACATACCACTGTTTTTCAGTGACACCCCCCATACACACACATTCCTCTCTGTTTCTCAGTGACCCACCCATACACACACATTCCCCTCTCTTTCTCAGTGACACCCCCCAGCAATACACACACATTCCCCTCTGTTTCTCAGTGACACCCCCCCTACACACACATTCCCCTCCGTTTCTCTGTGACACCCCCCATACACACACATTCCTCTCTGTTTCTCAGTGATCCACCCATGCACACACATTCCCCTCTCTTTCTCAGTGACACCCCCCCAGCCATACACACACATTCCCCTCTGTTTCTCAGTGACACCCCCCCTACACACACATTCCCCTCTGTTTCTCTGTGACACCCCCCATACACACACATTCCTCTCTGTTTCTCAGTGACACCCCCCCTTTTCTCAGTGACACCCCCCATACATACACATTCCCCTCTGTTTCTCAGTGACACCCCCCATACACACACATTCCTCTCTGTTTCTCAGTGATCCACCCATGCACACACATTCCCCTCTCTTTCTCAGTGACACCCCCCCAGCCATACACACACATTCCCCTCTGTTTCTCAGTGACACCCCCCCCTACACACACATTCCCCTCTGTTTCTCTGTGACACCCCCCATACACACACATTCCTCTCTGTTTCTCAGTGATCCACCCATGCACACACATTCCCCTCTCTTTCTCAGTGACACCCCCCCAGCCATACACACACATTCCCCTCTGTTTCTCAGTGACACCCCCCCCCTACACACACATTCCCCTCTGTTTCTCTGTGACACCCCCCATACACACACATTCCTCTCTGTTTCTCAGTGATCCACCCATGCACACACATTCCCCTCTCTTTCTCAGTGACACCCCCCCAGCCATACACACACATTCCCCTCTGTTTCTCAGTGACACCCCCCCTACACACACATTCCCCTCTGTTTCTCAGTGTCACCCCCCATACACACACATTCCTCTCTGTTTCTCAGTGATCCATCCATACACACACATTCCCCTCTCTTTCTCAGTGACACCCCCCCAGCAATACACACACATTCCCCTCTGTTTCTCAGTGACACCCCCCCTTTTCTCAGTGACACCCCCCATACATACACATTCCCCTCTGTTTCTCAGTGACACCCACCTAAACACACATTCCCGTTTCTCAGTGACACCCCCCTACACACACATTCTACTCTGTTTCTCAGTGACATCCCATAAACCCCCATTCCCCTCTGTTTCACAGTGACCCCCCCATACACACACATTCCCCTGTTTCTCAGTGACACCTACCCCCATGCATACACATTCCCCTGTTTCTCAGTGACACTCCCCATACACACACATTCCCCTCTGTTTCTCAGTGACCCCTCCCCCCGTACATACACATTCCCCTATTTCTCAGTGACAGCCCCCCATACACACACATTCCCCTGTTTCTCAGTGACCCCTCCCCCCATACACACATTCCCCTGTTTCTCAGTGACACCCCCCCATACACACACATTCCCCCGTTTCTCAGTGACACCCCCCATACACAAACATTCCCCTGTTTCTCAGTGACACCCCCCAATACACACACATTCCCCTCTGTTTCTCAGTGACACCCCACCGTACACACACATTCCCCTGTTTCTCAGTGACACACCCCCATACACACACATTCTCCTCAGTTTCTCAGTGCCCCCCCATACACACACATTCCCTTCTATTTCTCAGTGACACCCCCCGTACACACACATTCCCCTCTTTTTCTCAGTGACACCCCCCGTACACACACATTTCCCTCTGTTTCTCAGTGACACCACCCGTACACACACATTCCCCTCTGTTTCTCAGTGACACCCCCATACACACACATTCCTCTCTGTTTCTCAGTGATCCACCCATGCACACACATTTCCCTCTCTTTCTCAGTGACACCCCCCCCCAGCCATACACACACATTCCCCTTAGTTTCTCAGTGACACCAAATACACACATTCTCCTCTGTTTCTCAGTGACCCCCCTACATACACACACATTCCTCTCTGTTTCTCAGTGACACCCCCGATACACACACATTCCCCTCTGTTTCTCAGTGACACCCCCCATACACACACATTCCCCTCTGTTTCTCAGTGACACCCCCCATACACTCACATTCCACTCGGTTTCTCAGTGACACCCCCCTACACACACATTCCCCTGTTTCTCAGTGACACCCCCCATACACACACATTCCCCTCTGTTTCTCAGTGACACCCCCCATACACACACATTCCCCTGCTTCTCAGTGCCCCCCCATACACACACACATTCCCTTCTGTTTCTCAGTGACACCCCCCGTACACACACAATCACCTCTGTTTCTCAATGCCCCCCCATACACACACATTCCCCTCAGTTTCTCAGTGACACCCGATACACACATTCTCCTCTGTTTCTAAGTGACCCCCCCTCCATACACACACATTCCCCTGTTTCTCAGTGACACCCCCATACACACACATTCCCCTATGTTTCTCAGTGACACCCCCCAGCCATACACAAACATTCCCCTCTGTTTCTCAGTGACCCCTCCCCCCATGCATACACATTCCCCTGTTTCTCAGTGACACCCCCCCATACACACACATTCCCCTCTGTCTCTCAGTGACACCCCCCCATACACACACATTCCCCTGTTTCTCAGTGACACCCCCCATACACACACATTCCTCTCTGTTTCTCAGTGACCCACCCATACACACACATTCCCCTCTCTTTCTCAGTGACACCCCCCCCCCCCCCCCCCCCAGCAATACACACACATTCCCCTCGGTTTCTCAGTGACACCCCCCCCCTACACACACATTCCCCTGTTTCTCAGTGACACCCCCCATACACACACATTCCCCTCTGTCTCTCAGTGACACCCCCTCATACACACACATTCCCCTGTTTCTCAGTGACACCCCCCATACACACACATTCCTCTCTGTTTCTCAGTGACCCACCCATACACACACATTCCCCTCTCTTTCTCAGTGACACCCCCCCCAGCAATACACACACATTCCCCTCTGTTTCTCAGTGACCCCTCCCCCCATACATACACATTCCCCTGTTTCTCAGTGACACCCCCCCCATACACACACATTCCCCTGTTTCTCAGTGACACCCCCCCTACACTCACATTCCCCTCTGTTTCTAAGTGACACCCCCCTACACACACATTCCCCTCTGTTTCTCAGTGACACCCCCCCTACACTCCCATTCCCCTCTGTTTCTCAGTGACACCCCCAGACACACACATTTCCCTCTGTTTCTCAGTGACCCACCCATACACACACATTCCCTTCTGTTTCTCAGTGACACCCCCCATACACACACATTCCTCTCTCTTTCTCAGTGACACCCCCCATACACACACATTCCTCTCTCTTTCTCAGTGACACCCCCCCAGCCATACACACACATTCCCCTGTTTCTCAGTGACACCCCCCATACACACACACATTCCTCTCTGTTTCTCAGTGATCCACCCATACACACACATTCCCCCTTGTAAAAAAAGAAAAAAGTACGATCTCACTTTTGCGCTCAATGTCCAGAAAATTCAGTTTTGCCACAGTGGACCGATGTAGTTCATTCAATATGAAAAAGAAAAAAAATGCAACATAGTATAATACTGCATTGAGACCAGATCTTTCACCGCTGTGTAATACAGGGAATGGAAATGTGGATATAGTCCCAAAACTGGAAAGTTCAAGCTTCCACCTCTTTTTCAAGGCACCCAACGTGATATGCAGGATTTATGGTGATGGACGCTTACATGTAAGCTTACTTCTGTAAGACGTGATGAAAACTCATAAAGGTTTCTTTTGTTGGCCTTACGATCTCTTCATATAGGTAGATGGACCCCAATATCCCTCGTAACAAATCAAAGCCAGAGATACAATCCAATTAGGACAAGGACACTCTTTATTAGAGTACAAACAAAAGAGTGAACAGAAAAAAACCATACCATGTGGGAAAAGGCAGGATGATGTTAATAGCCAATAGCAATGGGTCCGGATACCAATAGCTATTTATCCCCCACTATGGATAGTCAAATCTGTCACCCACAACAACACACTGTGTCGACGCGTTTCGACGCTATGCAGCGTCTTTTTCAAGATTCACAGTGTGTAATCACCCTGGAGTGCAGCGTGTCCTGTCTGAACAGTGTGAATCTTGAAAAAGACGCTGCATAGCGTCGAAACGCGTCGACACAGTGTGTTGTTGTGGGTGACAGATTTGACTATCCATAGTGGGGGATAAATAGCTATTGGTATCCGGACCCATTGCTATTGGCTATTAACAACATCCTGCCTTTTCCCACATGGGGGTAAATTTACTAACATTCGTAATTTCCGAAAACAGGTCAAAGTTCAATCACGAATGACATCGAAAGTGTAAAACTGCAACTTTTTGAATTGATTACGATGGATTTACTAAGCTGTCGTATTCGGGTTTTTCTTTTCTTCCGATGTCGATGTCATTCGTGTTTTTTTTTTTATATTTTTACGGCAGTGATTAGCAAAACACTGCCGACTTTTTTTACAATCAATCTCGGCCGGATCTGTGTGATCCGTGCTGGGGTTTTTTTTTTGTTTTTTTTTTATTAAACAATGTAAATTCATAAAAAAAAATGCGTGGGGTCCCCCCTCCTAAGCATAACCAGCCTCGGGCTCTTTGAGCCGATCCTGGTTGCAAAAATATGGGGGGGAAAATGACAGGGGTTCCCCCATATTTAAGCAACCAGCATCGGGCTCTGCGCCTGGTCCTAGTCCCAAAAATACGGGGGACAAAAAGAGTAGGGGTCCCCCGTATTTTTAAAACCAGCACCGGGCTCCACTAGCTGGACAGATAATGCCACAGCCGGGGGTCACTTTTATATAGTGCCCTGCGGCCGTGGCATCAAAAATCCAACTAGTCACCCCTGGCCGGGGTACCCTGGGGGAGTGGGGACCCCTTCAATCAAGGGGTCCCCCCCCCCAGCCACCCAAGGGCCAGGGGTGAAGCCCGAGGCTGTCCCCCCCCATCCAATGGGCTGCGGATGGGGGGGCTGATAGCCTTTGTTGTAAAAGAAAAGATATTGTTTTTAGTAGCAGTACTACAAGTCCCAGCAAGCCTCCCCCGCATGCTGGTACTTGGAGAACCACAAGTACCAGCATGCGGCGGAAAAACGGGCCCGCTGGTACCTGTAGTACTACTACTAAAAAAATACCCAAAAAAAGACAAGACACACACACCGTGAAAGTATAATTTTATTACATACATACACACAAACATACATACATACTTAGCTATGGCCCCACGCAGGTCGGTCCTCTTGTCCAGTAGAATCCAAGGGTACCTGTTGAAAAAATTCTACTCACCAGATCCAGGGGTCCAGGCTCCTTGGGGAATCCAGGGGTAATCCACGTACTTGAAAAAAAAAAAAAAACGGTGTCCCGACCACGAACTGAAAGGGGACCCATGTTTGCACATGGGTCACCTTTCCACGAATGCCAGAAACCCACTTTGACTTCTGTCTAAGTGGGTTTCTTCAGCCAATCAGGGAGCGCCACGTTGTAGCACTCTCCTGATCAGCTGTGTGCTCTTGTCCTCACTGACAGGCAGCACACGGCAGTGTTACAATGTAGCGCCTATGCGCTACATTGTAACCAATGCTGGGAACTTTCTGCCCTGCGGTTGACCTAAAGTGACGTCACCGCTGAGCAGAAAGTTCCCAGCATTGGTTACAATGTAGCGCATAGGCGCTACATTGTAACACTGCCGTGTGCTGCCTGTCAGTGAGGACAAGAGCACACAGCTGATCAGGAGAGTGCTACAACGTGGCGCTCCCTGATTGGCTGAAGAAACCCACTTAGACAGAAGTCAAAGTGGGTTTCTGGTATTCGTGGAAAGGTGACCCATGTGCAAACATGGGTCCCCTTTCAGTTCGTGGTCGGGACACCGTTTTTTTTTTTTTTCAAGTACGTGGATTACCCCTGGATTCCCCAAGGAGCCTGGACCCCTGGATCTGGTGAGTAGAATTTTTTCAACAGGTACCCTTGGATTCTACTGGACAAGAGGACCGACCTGCGTGGGGCCATAGGTAAGTATGTATGTATGTTTGTGTGTATGTATGTAATAAAATTATACTTTCACGGTGTGTGTGTCTTGTCTTTTTTTGGGTATTTTTTTAGTAGTAGTACTACAGGTACCAGCAGGCCAGTTTTTCCGCCGCATGCTGGTACTTGTGGTTCTCCAAGTACCAGCATGCGGGGGAGGCTTGCTGGGACTTGTAGTACTGCTACTAAAAACAATATCTTTTCTTTCACAACAAAGGCTATCAGCCCCCCCATCCGCAGCCCATTGGATGGGGGGGACAGCCTCGGGCTTCACCCCTGGCCCTTGGGTGGCTGGGGGGGGGGACCCCTTGATTGAAGGGGTCCCCACTCCCCCAGGGTACCCCGGCCAGGGGTGACTAGTTGGATTTTTGATGCCACGGCCGCAGGGCACTATATAAAAGTGACCCCCGGCTGTGGCATTATCTGTCCAGCTAGTGGAGCCCGGTGCTGGTTTTAAAAATACGGGGGACCCCTACTCTTTTTGTCCCCCGTATTTTTGGGACCAGGCGCAGAGCCCGATGCTGGTTGCTTAAATATGGGGGAACCCCTGTCATTTTTCCCCCCATATTTTTGCAACCAGGATCGGCTCAAAGAGCCCGAGGCTGGTTATGCTTAGGAGGGGGGACCCCACGCAATTTTTTATGATTAAATAAGCACTTTCCCACCCCTTCCCATTGATATACATGCACGGATCTCATGGATCCGTGCATGCCTATCTAATCACGGGGGGAAAAAAAAGGTCTGTTTTTTTTTAGCACTTTTTTACGAGTTGTAATTTTTCACGGCAGTGTTTGTTCTTTTTTTGCTTTGCACTTCTTAGTAAATGACCGAGATTCATACTTAAACAGCCGCGTTTTGACCGATGGTGTATTCATTCGTAATTTTTTACTTGGACTTGCAAAAAATTACGAATGCCCTCATCACTGCCGTGATTAGTGCTTAGTAAATTACCGAGATGACACTTTGATGAAAAAACGGCATCTCGGTCAAAATCGGGAGCTTAGTAAATTTACCCCATGGTATGGTTTTTTTCTGTTCACTCTTTTGTTTGTACTCTAATAAAGAGTGTCCTTGTCCTAATTGGATTGTATCTCTGGCTTTGATTTGTTACGAGGGATATTGGGGTCCATCTACCTATATGAAGAGATCGTAAGGCCAACAAAAGAAACCTTTATGAGTTTTCATCACGTCTTACAGAAGTAAGCTTACATGTAAGCGTCCATCACCATAAATCCTGCATATCACGTTGGGTGCCTTGAAAAAGAGGTGGAAGCTTGAACTTTCCAGTTTTGGGACTATATCCACATTTCCATTCCCTGTATTACACAGTGGTGAAAGATCTGGTCTCAATGCAGTATTATACTATGTTGCATTTTTTTTCTTTTTCATATTGAATGAACTACATCGGTCCACTGTGGCAAAACTGAATTTTCTGGACATTGAGCGCAAAAGTGAGATCGTACTTTTTTCTTTTTTTACAAGGTTGTATAGATTGGTGTTCTATTTAGTACTTTCCTGTGCAGCTCATTTGCGGCGCCCAGAGAGGAATTATTTTCTTATTGCTTTGTACACACATTCCCCTCTCTTTCTCGGTGACTCCCCCCACCCAGCCATACACACACATTCCCCTCTGTTTCACAGTGACCCCCCATACACACACATTCCCGTTTCTCAGTGACACCCCCCCATACACACACATTATCCTCTGTTTCTCAGTGCCCCCCCATACACACACATTCCCTTCTGTTTCTCAGTGACACCCCCCGTACACACACATTCCCCTCTGTTTCTCAGTGACACCCCCGTACACACACATTCCCCTCTGTTTCTCAGTGACACCCCCATACACACACATTCCCCTCAGTTTCTCAGTGACACCTGATACACACATTCTCCTCTGTTTCTCAGTGACCCCCCTCCATACACACACATTCCTCTCTGTTTCTCAGTGACACCCCCCATACACTCACATTCCCCTCTGTTTCTCAGTGACACCCCCCTACACACACATTCCCCTGTTTCTCAGTGACACCCCCCATACACACACATTCCCCTCTGTTTCTCAGTGACACCCCCCATACACACACATTCCCCTCTGTTTCTCAGTGACATTCCCCTACACACACATTCCCCTGCTTCTCAGTGCCCCCCCCATACACACACATTCCCTTCTGTTTCTCAGTGACACCCCCCGTACACACACTCACCTCTGTTTCTCAGTGCCCCCCCATACACACACATTCCCCTCAGTTTCTCGGTGCCCCCCGATTCACAGACATTCCCCTCAGTTTCTCAGTGACACCCGATACACACATTCTCCTCTGTTTCTCAGTAACACCCCCCTACACACACATTCCCCTGTTTCTCAGTGACACCCCCATACACACACATTCCCCTCTGTTTCTCAGTGACAGTGTATTTAACAACCAGTGTTTTTATTTCAACGTTTCGGGGGTCGCACCCCCATCTTTAGGAAACACAACACAAATGTGACAAACAGCGTGACAACCTTAAATAACTCACCCCTCCATGGAACGCCAGCCTCCGGTGTGAACGCGCCGCCCGCGACTCCGGTTCCCACACTTCCGGTCCCGTCTCTTACCCTTCACAGGAAGCCGCGTCACCACGCAGCCCGGCGGCACCCCGCAGCGACTGTTCGCATGGGAACATATTGTTCCTACCATGTAAACGGTGTATACAACACAATACACATAATAAAAGTGTAAAGCCTGCAGATATGACAGTTGCAGGATTATATAACTCGTGATGCACAAATAATCAAACAATATATTGTTGACACACTCGGCTACATTGCCGGGTATGAAGTGTAATTAAGTGATGAAAAGACTATTAAAACACATACAAATACGCTACCTAATATTAAAATGAAAAATCTTACAAAATGTCAATACATCTCACAATATAGGGAGTTAAAAAATTCTAATCCAGCAAAACACTGTAGGACTGGCCATCTATTACATAGAGCTAATGTGTCCAGGGGCGGATTTACTGCTAGGCAACCTAGGCATTCGCTTAGGGCCCCCTGTGTCTCAGGGGGCCCGGCCACGGCCATGGATTTTTATCAGTAGCAGCGCTGCAGAGGAGTTTTGTTTAAATATACCGTACATCGAGGCTGAGCTGGCACGGCCCGGCCCCAGCAGGCTGTCAGCGCACAGTGATTGGACAGCTGCCGCTGGGACCAGAGCCAGCTCACGCCCACTCACAGTCTATCTCCGCTCAGTCCGCTGTCAGTCACAGTGTAGCCACCTCCTCTCCTGCACAGTGGCACACATGATTTACCAGCAGGGAGACGGAGCGGGACTCGGGAGAGACTGGAGCCCAGGAGAGGACTGTTCATGAGGTGCGCCGCGGGCCGCTGAAAGGAATCAATGGAGGAGACTCACTGAAGAAGTTGTCAGTGAGTAACTATCGCGGCTGCCTTTGCGGCGCCAGGTGGGGGAAGAGCTAAGGGGGCAATCAAGCTTGTTGATAGGGGTGGGTGTTGGGGTTTGGGGTGCCTGCCAGTGAGGGGGGCGCGATCGGGACTTGTTGAAGGGGCCGGGGGTGAGACTGACAGTGTGCCTGTCAGTGCCAGTACTGCTGGAGCCTGGAGGTGAGTACTAAGTGCCTGCTAGCGCTGGTGATGCAGTTTCAAGCATCAGATGCCCACAAGCAGCATGTGGGGGCAATATGGGGCAACGACAGAAGCAGCGGTGAGCAGCTGGGGAGGGGGGGGGTCGTCACTGTGGGGCAATGTGTATCTGTCAATGTGTGTCTGGCACTGTGGGGCAATGTGTATCTGGCCCTGTGTGGCAGTGTGTATATGGCACTGTGGGGCAATGTGTATCTGGCACTGTGGGGCATATGTATATCTGGCACTGTGGGGGCATATGTATATCCGTCACTGTGGGGCAATGTGTATCTGGCACTGTGGAGCAATGTGTATCTGGCACTGTGGAGCAATGCATATCTGGCACTGTGGGGCATATGTATATCTGGCACTGTGTGGGCATATGTATATCTGGCACTATAGGGCAACAACAGAGGCAGCGGGGGGAAATGTGTATCTGGCACTATGGGGCAATGTGTATCTGGCACTGTGGGGCAGTGTGTATCTGGCACTGTGGGGCAGCGTGTATCTGGCACTGTGCGGCATATGTATATCTGGCACTGTGGGGCATATGTATATCTGGCACTGTGGGGGCATATGTATATCCGTCACTGTGGGCCAATGTGTATCTGGCATTTTGGGGCAATGTGTATGTGGCACTGTGGAGCAATGTGTATCTGGCACTGTGGGACAATGTGTATCTGGCACTGTGGAGCAATGTATATCTGGCACTGTGGGGGCATATGTATATCCGTCACTGTGGGCCAATGTGTATCTGGCATTGTGGGGCAATGTGTATCTGGCACTGTGGGGCAATGTGTATCTGGCACTGTGGGGCATATGTATATCTGGCACTGTGGGGGCATATGTATATCCGTCACTGTGGGGCAATGTGTATCTGGCACTGTGGAGCAAATTGTATCTGGCACTGTGGGACAATGTGTATCTGGCACTGTGGAGCAATGTATATCTGGCACTGTGGGGCATATGTATATCTGGCACTGTGGGGGCATATGTATATCTGGCACTGTGGGGCAACAACAGAGGCAGCGGGGGGAAATGTGTATCTGACACTGTGCGGCATATGTATATCTGGCACTGTGGGGCATATGTATATCTGGCACTGTGGGGCATATGTATATCTGGCACTGTGGGGGCATATGTATATCCGTCACTGTGGGCCAATGTGTATCTGGCATTTTGGGGCAATGTGTATGTGGCACTGTGGAGCAATGTGTATCTGGCACTGTGGGACAATGTGTATCTGGCACTGTGGAGCAATGTATATCTGGCACTGTGGGGGCATATGTATATCTGTCACTGTGGGCCAATGTGTATCTGGCATTGTGGGGCAATGTGTATCTGGCACTGTGGAGCAATGTGTATCTGGCACTGTGGAGCAATGCAAATCTGGCACTGTGGGACAATGTATATCTGGCACTGTGGGGCAATGTGTATCTGGCACAGTGAGGCAATGTGTATCTGGCACAGTGAGGCAATGTGTATCTGGCACAGTGAGGCAATGTGTATCTGGCACTGTGGGATAATGTGTATCTGGCACTTTGGGGCAATGTGTATCTGGCATTGTGGGGCAATGTGTATCTGGCACTGTGGGGCACCACCAGAGGCAGCGGTGTGCAGAGGGGGGGCACTGTGGGGCAATGTGTATACGGCACTGTGGGGTATATAGTGTTATGGATTGTTTGAAGAAGGGGGGGCCCCAAATCGGTGTCTTGCTTAGGGCCCCATGAGATGTAAATCCGCCTCTGAATGTGGCCCATATTCTATGAATGGCACCCTATGGAATGTATGGCCACAATCCCAAATTGTCATTAAGACCTCTGGGGTGGATGGTATCTAATTTATAAATCCAGTGCAATTCTAACTGTAAAAGCTTCTTAGCTCGATTCCCCCCACGCAGGGAAGCAGGTACTTGGTCACCAATTTTATATCGTACGGTGGACAGTGTGTGTCTAGAGAGGGCACAGTGGCGTGCTACAGGTTGCTCACTATTGCCTGATTGTAACGCAGCCCGGATGGCCGATCTATGTTGGGCCATCCTCTCCTTGAATTGGCATTACGATTTTCCTATGTAGTAAAGACTACAAGGACAGGTCAATACATAAATGAGGTATGTTGAACTACATGTTAATGGCCATCTTATGGTAACCTTTTTCCCAGTGTGGGGGTGGGAGATGTAATCCCCTGCCAACAAGTAGCTGCAGGTTGTGCAGCCGAGACACTTATGGCATCCCGGCTTCCGACTCAGAAAGTTTGTGGCAGTCGGTGTGCATTTGAGACCTGTGACATCACTTTTAACCAGTAGGTCTTTTAGATTGGCACTAGGGTATAACAGAGGTCTGCTATGGGGTGGTCTTCAATATGCCAACTGTCGGGATCCTGGCGCACAGTATACCAGCGCTGGAATCCCGACAGCCGACATACCGACACTTTTTCTCCCTCGTGGGGGTCCACGACCCCCCTGGAGGGAGAATAAAATAGCGTGGTGCGCGTAGCGTGCCACCGTGCCCGCAGCGTGGCGAGCGCAGCAAGCCAGCAAGGGGCTCATTTGCGCTCGCCACGCTGTCGGTATGCTGGCGGTCGGGCTCCCGGTGCCGGTATGCTGGTCGCCGGGAGCCCAGCCGCCGGCATACCATACTACACCCCTGCTATGGCATAAAGTGGGTAAACTGGGATCGGATGAAATTATCGGCCACATTTGTTTCATCTGCTTACAGGTTCTTTTACGAGCTGTATTAAATTAATTAATCCACGGCACCGTTATATCAGTGGATTTAACCGTCTTGCTCTGAAGTAATTCAAGCCTACTTTTAGATAAGGCCTTGTTTCTGGCTTTCTGCAACAGCTTGAGAGGATAGCCTCTCTGTAACAATGTATCAGTCATTAGGTCCAGTTGTAACTCCAACACCTCGGGTTCGCTGGTAATCCCTGCGGACCCTGAGGAATTGGGAAAAAGGTAGACCCCTGACTGCTGCTGGAGGGTGGAAGCTATCAAACCGTAGCAAGGTGTTATGATCTGTGGGCTTTGAATAAATTGATGTTTGAATGCTGACTTCCTTAACCATGATTTTAATATCTAAGAAACATATTTCTCCAATGTCAGTGGCCAAAGTTAACTTGACAGGGCTAGCTTATAAATTATGTTCATCAATGAGGGACTTCAGGACCTGTGTTTCCCCGTCCCAAAACAGCAGAAGGTCATCTATGTACCTATAGTACAATCTGATATGTGTGGAAATGGCTAGATTAGTGAAAAACACCTGTCTTTCAATCTCCCACATGTATGCATTCGCTAGAGACGGGGCCACAGCTGACCCCATTGCACACCCGGATATTTGCTTAAAAAACCCACACATTAAACAGAAAATAGTTCCGTGTTAGCGTAAACTCAAGTAATTTCAAAAATATGTACACATCTAGACCCTCATAAAGCCTATTATGCAAGATTAGTGATGTGCACCGGACATTTTTCAGGTTTTGTGTTTTGGTTTTGGATTCGGTTCCGCGGCTGTGTTTTGGATTCGGACGCATTTTGGCAAAACCTCCCTAAAAAAAAATTTGTCGGATTCGGGTGTGTTTTGGATTCGGGTGTTTTTTTACAAAAAACCCTCAAAAACAGCTTAAATCATAGAATTTCGGGGTCATTTTGATCCCATAGTATTATTAACCTCAATAACCATAATTTCCACTCATTTTCAGTCTATTCTGAACACCTCACACCTCACAATATTATTTTTAGTCGTAAAATTTGCACCAAGGTCGCTGGATGGCTAAGCTAAGCGACACAAGTGGCCGACACAAACACCTGGCCCATCTAGGAGTAGCACTGCAGTGTCAGGCAGGATGGCACTTCAAAAAAATAGTCCCCAAACAGCACATGATGCAAAGAAAAAAAGAGGTGCACCAAGGTCGCTGTGTGACTAAGCTAAGTGACACAAGTGGCCGACACAAACACCTGGCCCATCTAGGAGTAGCACTGCAGTGTCAGGCAGGATGGCACTTCAAAAAAATAGTCCCCAAACAGCACATGATGCAAAGAAAAAAAGAGGCGCACCAAGGTCGCTGTGTGACTAAGCTAAGCGACCTAAGTGGCCGACACAAACACCTGGCCCATCTAGGAGTGGCACTGCAGTGTCAGGCAGGATGGCACTTCAAAAAAATTGTCCCCAAACAGCACATGATGCAAAGAAAAAAAGAGGCGCACCAAGGTCGCTGTGTGACTAAGCTAAGCGACCCAAGTGGCCGACACAAACACCTGGCCCATCTAGGAGTGGCACTGCAGTGTCAGGCAGGATGGCACTTCAAAAAAATTGTCCCCAAACAGCACATGATGCAAAGAAAAAAAGAGGCGCACCAAGGTCGCTGTGTGACTAAGCTAAGCAACACAAGTGGCCGACACAAACACCTGGCCCATCTAGGAGTGGCACTGCAGTGTCAGGCAGGATGGCACTTCAAAAAAATTGTCCCCAAACAGCACATGATGCAAAGAAAAATGAAAGAAAAAAGAGGTGCAAGATGGAATTGTCCTTGGGCACTCCCACCCACCCTTATGTTGTATAAACAGGACATGCACATTTTAACGAACCCATCATTTCAGCGACAGGGTCTGCCACACGACTGTGACTGAAATGACTGGTTGGTTTGGGCCCCCACCAAAAAAAGAAGCAATCAATCTCTCCTTGCACAAACTGGCTCTACAGAGGCAAGATGTCCACCTCATCATCATCCTCCGATTCCTCACCTCTTTCACTGTGTACATCCCCCTCCTCACAGATTATTAATTCGTCCCCACTGGAATCCACCATCTCAGGTCCCTGTGTACTTTCTGGAGGCAATTGCTGCTGGTCAATGTCTCCACGAAGGAATTGATTATAATTCATTTTGATGAACATCATCTTCTCCACATTTTCTGGAAGTAACCTCGTACGCCGAATGCTGACAAGGTGAGCGGCTGCACTAAACACTCTTTCGGAGTACACACTGGAGGGAGGGCAATTTAGGTAGAATAAAGCCAGTTTGTGCAAGGGCCTCCAAATTGCCTCTTTTTCCTGCCAGTATACGTACGGACTGTCTGACGTGCCTACTTGGATGCGGTCACTCATATAATCCTCCACCATTCTATCAATGGTGAGAGAATCATATGCAGTGACAGTAGACAACATGTCAGTAATCGTTGGCAGGTCCTTCAGTCCGGACCAGATGTCAGCACTCGCTCCAGACTGCCCTGCATCACCGCCAGCGGGTGGGCTCGGAATTCTTAGCCTTTTCCTCGCAGCCCCAGTTGCGGGAGAATGTGAAGGAGGAGATGTTGACGGGTCACGTTCCGCTTGACTTGACAATTTTCTCACCAGCAGGTCTTTGAACCTCTGCAGACTTGTGTCTGCCGGAAAGAGAGATACAACGTAGGTTTTAAATCTAGGATCGAGCACGGTGGCCAAAATGTAGTGCTCTGATTTCAACAGATTGACCACCCGTGAATCCTGGTTAAGCGAATTAAGGGCTCCATCCACAAGTCCCACATGCCTAGCGGAATCACTCTGTTTTAGTTCCTCCTTCAATGTCTCCAGCTTCTTCTGCAAAAGCCTGATGAGGGGAATGACCTGACTCAGGCTGGCAGTGTCTGAACTGACTTCACGTGTGGCAAGTTCAAAGGGTTGCAGAACCTTGCACAACGTTGAAATCATTCTCCACTGCGCTTGAGTCAGGTGCATTCCCCCTCCTTTGCCTATATCGTGGTCAGATGTATAGGCTTGAATGGCCTTTTGCTGCTCCTCCATCCTCTGAAGCATATAGAGGGCAGTGGCGTGCAGTGAGGTCAGTGGCTGGGGAGGCACTACAGCCATAATGTCCGCCACATCCTGCCGATGACCCCTACCGCCGCCGAGCCAATGCCCGCTACTGCCTCTGAGCCGATGCCCGCTGCCACCGCCAATGGCTTACAAACTCGCCCACCATCAACTGACCCAGTCCTCCGCCACTAATTTGCATCTCAGTCCGATGTCGCCAATGCCTTTTGCCTGCCTGCTCATCATACTTGTGATATATTGTACATTTTTATAGAAAAAAAAAATTAGTGTTTGGGACTGGGAAGGGAGTGGGAGGAGGACATGAATGCAATTTTGTTGTCCAGGGCTTCCATTAACTTAATGGAGAAGGGTCTGAATGGGTTAAAAAAATGTTAAAAAAAATGCCTGAGGTCCCCCCTCCTAAGTATAACCAGCCTCGGGCTCTTTGAGCCGGTCCTGGTTGTTTAAATACTGGGGAAAAATTTGGACAGGGGTTCCCCGTATTTTGACAACCAGCACCGGGCTCTTAGTCCGGTCCTGGTACCAAAAATACGGGGGACAAAAGATGTAGGGGTCCCCCGTATTTTTGAAACCAGCACCGGGCTCCACTAGCCAGGGACATAATGCCACAGCCGGGGGACACATTTATGTAGGTCCCTGCGGCCATGACATTACCCCCCCAACTAGTCACCCCTGGCCGGGGTTCCCTGGAGGAGTGGGGACCCCTTAAATCAAGGCGTCACCCCCCTCCAGGCACCCAAGGGCCAGGGGTGAAGCCGAGGCTGTCCCCAGCACCCCTGGGCGGTGGGTGCCGGGCTGATAGCAATGTGTGTAAAAAAAAAGAATATTATTTTTTGTTGTGGAACTACAAGGCCCAGCAAGCCTCCCCCGCTTGCTGGTACTTGGAGAACCTCAAGTACCAGCATGCGGGGAAATAACGGGCCCGCAGGTACCTGTAGTTCTACAACAACAAAAAATACCCAAATAAAAACACAACTCACACACCGTGAAAGTAAAAATGTATTAAAACACACTTACACACTCACACATACTTACCTACATCCCACGCCGGTCACGCCCACTTGTCCAGTAAAATCCAATAGGGGTACCTGTAAAAATGAGAGACAGATTACTTACCTACATCCCACGCCGATCACGTCCACTTGTCCAGTAGAATCCAATAGGGTAGGGGTACCTGTAAAAATGAACATTATACTTACAAACTGAGAGCGAGAGAGAGTGTGAGGGCGGGATGTACTAAGCAGTAATATAGCGGTAAAACCTGTTACCCCATATGTTCTATTAATCCTCAGCCTACTGCGCTGTCTGTTGCTTCCGCATGTCCTGTTACACGTGACTTCTTCGTCACTGTACCTGCTGTCATAGGTAGCCTATTATTCCACCACGGGCACTGTATGTATGAGCGTACAGGACCCGTCACCTCCAGGCATATGTGCCATTGTTTAATGATCGGAGGTGATGGGTCCTGTACATTGGTACATACGAGTGGTCTTCAGTATGCCGGCGGTCGGCCTCCCGGCGACCAGCATACCAGCGCCGGGAGCCCGACCGCCGGCATACCGACACTTATTCTCCCTCGTGGGGGTCCACGACCCCCCTGGAGGGAGAATAAAATAGTGTGGCGCGCATAGCGCACCACCGTGCCCAGAGCGTGGTGAGCGCAGCGAGCCCGCAAGGGGCTCTTTTGCGCTCGCCACACTGTCGGTAAGCCGACGGTCGGGTTCCCGGCGCCGGTATGCTGGTCGCCGGGAGCCCGACCGTCGGCCAGCCGTAGTGAACCCGTACATACGGTGCCCGCGGTGGATCAATAGGCTACCTATGAGAGCAGGTGTCGTGCAGAAGTCACGTGTAACAGGTGCACGTGACAGCGTGGCAGGCTGGGGGTTAATTAAATACGGGGAAAAGGTGTGTGGGGGGATGTGCAGCTTGATTAAAATAAAAAAAAATGAGTATCAGGCAACGCATGTAGGGGTACACACACACACACAAACACTACACCTACCTGCTGAGAGCCGCACGCTGCCGGAGGAGAGGGAGAGAGAGTAGTCCGGTCAGCGGGGAGGCGCAGCATGGGGAGAGCCGCACAGCACACACCACCGCTCGGGTCAGCAGGAGGACGGAGGAGAGCCGCACACACTCCAGCGGCATTGCTCCCTCCCGGCTACCTCCAGCTTCACTCACCGCCTGGACCCGCCGCCTCCAGCTCCGCATGTGTGTGATTGGACGGCGGATCCAGCACTGGATCCGCTGTCCAATCACAGGTGCCTCGCTGACATAGGGGTGGTGTCCCTGTCAGCGAGGCACTTGTTTAAGTGCCGCTTTCCATATATTTTTTAATGGGGTTTTACAGCCCCGTGCTTGGCCCCGCCCCCCGCTCTGTCCCGTTCCCATTATCCACGGGAAGCACTGCTATCAGTGCCTCCCAAAGTACTTGAAGGACCTACAATTATTTAAATAAAATAAAGAAGATACTTATGACACAGAATATGTGTCATAAGTATCTTCTTTATATTATTTTAATAATTAATCACAGGGGAGGCACTGCCTCCCCTGACTGCACGTCCCTGATAGAGGGTTGAATTCCACCTCGTTACCACCTCTTGCTTCAGATGATGGCAGGGCAGGTTCAGGAACGTTTGGTGGTGCTCCAGTCTTTGGCACGCGGTGGCTGAATGCCGAAAATGGCCCGCAATTTTTTGGGCCACCGACAGCATCTCTTGCACGCCCCTGTCGTTTTTTAAATAATCCTGCACCACCAAATTCAATGTATGTGCAAAACATGGGACGTGCTGGAATTTGCCCAGATGTAATGCACGCACAATATTGGTGGCGTTGTCCGATGTCACAAATCCCCAGGAGAGTCCAATTAGGGTAAGCCATTCTATGATGATGTTAGTCAGTTTCCGTAAGAGGTTGTCAGCTGTGTGCCTCTTCTGGAAAGCAGTGATACAAAGCATAGCCTGCCTAGGAATGAGTTGGCGTTTGCGAGATGCTGCTACTGGTGCCGCCGCTGCTGTTCTTGCTGCAGGCAATACATCTACCCAGTGGGCTGTCACAGTCATATAGTCCTGAGTCTGCGCTGCTCCACTTGTCCACATGTCCGTGGTTAAGTGGACATTGGGTACAACTGCATTTTTTAGGACACTGGTGACTCTTTTTCTGATGTCTGTGTACATTTTCGGTATCGCCTGCCTAGAGAAATGGAACCTAGATGGTATTTGGTACCGGGGACACAGTACCTCAATCAAGTCTCTAGTTGCCTCTGAATTAACGGTGGATACCGGAACCATGTTTCTCACCGCCCAGGCTGCCAAGGCCTGAGTTATCCGCTTTGCAGCAGGATGACTGCTGTGATATTTCATCTTTCTCGCAAAGGACTGTTGGACAGTCAATTGCTTACTGGAAGTAGTACAAGTGGTCTTCCGACTTCCCCTCTGGGATGACGATCGACTCCCAGCAGCAACAACAACAGCGCCAGCAGCAGTAGGCCTTACACTCAAGGAAGCATCGGAGGAATCCCAGGCAGGAGAGGACTCGTCAGACTTGCCAGTGACATGGCCTGCAGGACTATTGGCTTTCCTGGGTAAGGAGGAAATTGACACTGAGGGAGTTGGTGGTGTGGTTTGCAGGAGCTTGGTTACAAGAGGAAGGGATTTAGTTGTCAGTGGACTCCTTCCGCTGTCAGCCAAAGTTTTTGAACTTGTCACTGACTTCTGATGAATGCGGTCCAGGTGATGTATAAGGGAGGATGTTCCTAGGTGGTTAACGTCCTTACCCCTACTTATTACAGCTTGACAAAGGCAACACACGGCTTGACACCTGTTGTCCGCATTTGTGTTGAAATAATTCCACACCGAAGAGCTGATTTTTTTTGTATTTTGACCAGGCATGTCAATGGCCATATTCGTCCCATGGACAACAGGTGTCTCCCCGGGTGCCTGACTTAAACAAACCACCTCACCATAAGATTTCTCCTTGTCAATTTCCTCCCCAGCACCAGCAACACCCATATCCTCATCCTGGTGTACTTCAACAGTGACATCTTCAATTTGACTATCAGGAACTGGACTGCGGGTGCTCCTTCCAGCACTTGCAGGGGGCGTGCAAATGGTGGAAGGCGCAAGCTCTTCACGTCCAGTGTTGGGAGGGTCAGGCATCGCAACCGACACAATTGGACTCTCCTTGGGGATTTGTGATTTAGTAGAACGCACAGTTCTTTGCTGTGCTTTTGCCAGCTTAAGTCTCATGTGAATCTGAACCACTAGCCATGAACATAGGCCTCAGCCGTTCCTTGCCACTCCGTGTCGTAAATGGCATATTGGCAAGTTTACGCTTTTCATCAGACGCTTTCAATTTTGATTTTACTGAACTTTTGTTTTTTGGATTTTACATGCTCTCTACTATGACATTGGGCATCGGACTTGGCAGACGACGTTGATGGCATTTCATCGTCTCGGCCATGACTAGTGGCAGCAGCTTCAGCACGAGGTGGAAGTGGATCTTGATCTTTCCCTATTTTAACCTCCACATTTTTGTTCTCCATTTTTTAATGTGTAGAATTATATGCCAGTATCAATAGCAATGGCCTACTACTATATATACTGCGCACAACTGAAATGCACCACAGGTATGGATGGATAGTATACTTGACGACACAGAGGTAGGTACAGCAGTGGCCTACTGTACCGTAATGCTATATATTATATACTTGTGGTCAGCAAACTGTGCAAAACTAAAATGCACCACAGGTATGGATGGATAGTATACTTGACGACACAGAGGTAGGTACAGCAGTGGCCTACTGTACCGTACTGCTATATATTATATACTGGTGGTCAGCAAACTGTGCAAAACTGAAATGCACCACAGGTATGGATGGATAGTATACTTGACGACACAGAGGTAGGTACAGCAGTGGCCTACTGTACCGTAATGCTACATATTATATACTGGTGGTCAGCAAACTGTGCAAAACTGAAATGCACCACAGGTATGGATGGATAGTATACTTGACGACACAGAGGTAGGTACAGCAGTGGCCTACTGTACCGTACTGCTATATATTATATACTGGTGGTCAGCAAACTGTGCAAAACTGAAATGCACCACAGGTATGGATGGATAGTATACTTGACGACACAGAGGTAGGTACAGCAGTGGCCTACTGTACCGTACTGCTATATATTATATACTGGTGGTCAGCAAACTGTGCAAAACTGAAATGCACCACAGGTATGGATGGATAGTATACTTGACGACACAGAGGTAGGTACAGCAGTGGCCTACTTTACCGTACTGCTATATATTATATACTGGTGGTCAGCAAACTGTGCAAAATGGAAATGCACCACAGGTATGGATGGATAGTATACTTGACGACACAGAGGTAGGTACAGCAGTGGCATTCGGTACCGGACTCCTATATATTATATACTGGTGGTCAGCAAAATTATGCACTGTACTCCTACTATATACTGTCTACAATGCAGCACAGATATGGAGTGTTTTTCAGGCAGACAACGTATACTGGTGGTCACTGGTCAGCAAAACTCTGCACTGTACTCCTTCTATATAATATTATACTGGTGGTCCCCAGTCCCCACAATAAAGCAGCACACTGAGCACAGATATGGAGTGTTTTTCAGGCAGACAATGTATACTGGTGGTCACTGTCAGCAAAACTCTGCACTGTACTCCTGCTATATAATACAGCTGCTCCCCAGTCCCCACAATTAAGCAGTGTGAGCACAGATATATGCAGCACACTGAGCACAGATATGGAGTGTTTTTCAGGCAGACAATGTATACTGGTGGTCACTGGTCAGCAAAACTCTGCACTGTACTCCTCCTATATAATACAGCTGCTCCCCAGTCCCCACAATTAAGCAATAAGCAGCTCAAATATTATTAATAAACGGAGAGGACGCCAGCCACGTCCTCTCCCTAACATTTCTAATGCACGAGTGAAAATGGCGGTGACGCGCGGCTGCTTATATAGAATCCGAATCTCGCGAGAATCTGACAGCGGGATGATGACGTTCGGGCACGTTCGGGTTAACCGAGCCATACGGGAGAATCCGAGTATGCCTCGGACCCGTGTAAAAAGTGTAAAGTTCGGGGGGGTTCGGTTTCCGAGGAACCGAACCTGCTCATCACTATGCAAGATGAGATGCTTCACGGCCGCAATACCCGCCTGATGGGGGATGCACGTGTACAAACTTGCTACGTCAAGAATCGCCATGATCATACCTGCTGGCACCTTATCAATGGTCAACAGTTTTCTCAAAAGCATGTTAGAATCTTTAAGATGTGTAAATGTGGCTTGCACACATAGTTGCAGATATGTGTCAAGGAAAATAGATACTGGTTCGCAAATAGACCCCCAGGCCGAGATAATCGGACGGCCAGGGGAATTCCTTGGAATTATATAAAAAATGGGAACCACAGGATGTGGGCAAGTCAATTTACTGTAAAGCCCACAGATCGTAACACTTTGCTACAGTTTGATAGCTTTCATCCTCCAGCAACAGTCAGGGGTCTACCTTTTTCCCAATTCCTCAGGGTCCGCAGGGATTACCAGCGAACCTGAGAAGTTGGAGTTACAACTGAACCTAATGACTGATACATTTTTACAGAGAGGCTATCCTCTAAAGCTGTTGCAGAAAGCCAGAAACAAGGCCTTATCTAAAAGTAGGCTTGAATTACTTCAGAGCAAGACGGTTAAATCCACTGATATAAGGGTGCCGTGGATTAATGAATTTAATACAGCTCGTAAAAGAACCTGTAAGCAGATGAAACAAATGTGGCCGATGATTTCATCCGACCCCAGTTTACCCACTTTATGCCATAGCAGACCCCTGTTATACCCGCAGCGCCAATCTAAAAGACCTGCTGGTTAAAAGTGATG
The DNA here is from genome assembly GCF_028390025.1 of Pseudophryne corroboree. Lineage (NCBI taxonomy): Eukaryota > Metazoa > Chordata > Amphibia > Anura > Myobatrachidae > Pseudophryne > Pseudophryne corroboree. The sequence goes on along the minus strand of NC_086449.1, from coordinate 813,143,016 downwards.
TCACAGGTCTCAAATGCACACAGACTGCCACAAACTTTCTGAGTCGGAAGCCGGGATTTCATAAGTGTCTCGGCTTCACATCCTGCAGCTACTTGTTGACAGGGGATTACATCTCCCACACTGGGAAAAAGGTTACCATAAGATGGCCATTAACATGTAGTTCAGCATACGTCATTTATGTATTGATCTATCCTTGTAGTCTTTACTACATAGAAAAATGCAATGCCAATTCAAGGAGAGGATGGCCCAACATAGGGGGTAATTCCAAGTTGATCGCAGCAGGAAATTTTTTAGCAGTTGGGCAAAACCATGTGCACTGCAGGGGGGGGGCAGATATAACATTTGCAGAGAGAGTTAGGTTTGGGTGGGTTATTTTGTTTCTGTGCAGGGTAAATACTGGCTGCTTTATTTTTACACTGCAATTTAGATTGCAGATTGAACTGACCACACCCAAATCTATCTCTCTCTGCACATGTATCTGCCTTCCCTGCAGTGCACATGGGCCCTCATTCCGAGTTGTTCGCTCGCAAGCTGCTTTTAGCAGCTTTGCACACGCTAAGCCGCCGCCTACTGGGAGTGAATCTTAGCTTCTTAAAATTGCGAACGAAAGATTCGCAATATTGCAAAAAGACATCTCTGTGCAGTTTCTGAGTAGCTCGAGACTTACTCTGCCAGTGCGATCAGTTCAGTGCTTGTCGTTCCTGGTTTGACGTCACAAACACACCCAGCGTTCGCCCAGACACTCCTCCGTTTCTCCAGCCACTCCCGTGGTTTTTCCCAGAAACGGTAGGGTTTTTTCCCACACGCCCATAAAACGACCAGTTTCCGTCCAGAAACACCCACTTCCTGTCAATCACATTACGATCACCAGAACGAAGAAAAAACCTCGTAATGCCGTGAGTAATATTCCTAACTGCATAGCAAATTTACTTGGCGCAGTCGCAGTGTGAACATTGCGCATGCGCAATAAGCGGAAAATCGCTGCGATGCGAAAAAAAATACAGAGCGAACAACTCGGAATGAACACCATGGTTTTGCCCAGTTGCTAACAGAATTCCTGCTGCGATCAACTTGGAATTGCCCCCATAGATCGCCTATCCGGGCTGCGTTACAATCAGGCAATAGTGAGCAACCTGTAGCGCGCCACTTTGCCCTCTCTAGACGCACACTGTCCTCCTTACGATATAAAATTGGTGACCAAGTACCTGCTTCCCTACATGGGGGGAATCGAGCTAAGAAGCTTTTACAGTTAGAATCGCGCTGGATTTATAAATTAGATACCATCCACTCCAGAGGTCTTAATGACAATTTGGGATTGAGTTGTTTCCTCTAAGAGGGTATTTCTAATAGTGGCCATACATTCCATAGGGTGCCATTCATAGAATATGGGCCACATTAGCTCTATGTAATAGATGGCCAGTCCTACAGTGTTTTGCTGGATTAGAATTGTTTAACTCCCTATATTGTGCGATGTATTCACATTTTGTAAGATTTTTCATTTTTATATTAGGTAGCGTATTTGTACGTGTTTTAATAGTCTTTTCATCACTTAATTACACTTCACACCCGGCAATGTAGCCAAGTTTGTCTTAAAGGTGTTTACTGTCACATTGCACTCAGCAGATTCATCAACATATTGTTTACTAGGTGCTTCATCACGCCCTACGGGCGCTCTTCACACCGTCGCAAGGGGCTACGCCCCCTTAACCCTTGCATGCCTTTCTGCACAATGAAAGAGCGTGCAATGGTGAAGGAGGCGCAGCCCCTTGCGACGGCGCGAACAGCACCTGCAGGGCACGATGTACTGAATTTAGGGGGTGCGGGGGGGGACTGCGGATGGGGGAGGGTGTCTGTAGATGCTGCAGGTGGAGGGAAGGGCGGAAGCGGGGGGGCCCAGATGGTGAAGGGTCGGGAGGTGCTGCGGGTGGGGGAGGGGCAGAGGAGTGGGGGCTCCAGATGGGGGAGGGGTCCGAAGGCACTGTATGTGGGGGAGGGGCAGGGGTGCCACAGGTGGGAGAGGGGCAGGTGCGGGGATGTTGCGGATGGGTGAAGGGTTCCATAGGTGCAGTGGGATGGGAAGGGGCGAGGGTGCCGGGAGTGGGGTAGGGGGTCCGGAGGCGCCGTGGGTAGGGGAGAGGCAGGTACGGGTGGTGCGGCAAATGGGGAAGGGGGTCCGGAGGTGCTGCAGGTGGTGGAGGGGCAGATGCGGGGGTGCAATGGGTGGGTGAGGGGGGACCGCGGATGGAGGAGGGTGTCTGCAGATGCTGCGGGTGGAGGGGGGGCAGGCGTGGGGGGAGACATATATGGGGGGTGGATAGTGGAGGGGGTCTGGAGGTGCTGTGGGTGGTGGAGAGGTGGAGGAGTGGGAGCCGTGGGTGGTGGAGGGGTCTGGAGGCACAGCGTGTGGGGGAGGGGTGGAGTGCCGCATGTGGTGGAGGGGAAGGTGCAGAGGTGTGGTGCATTGGGGTGGGGTCTGGAGGCGTACTGTACCTGTCAAAAAGGTAGTTGGAGGGTATGCAGTAACAGGGCCAGGACAGGGGTGACAGGGTCAGAACAGGGGTGACGGGGCCAGGATAGAGGTGACGGGGCCAGAACAGGGGTGATGGGGCAAGGACAGGGGTGACGGGGCCAGGACAGGGGCGACGGGGCCAGGACAGGGGCGATGGGGCCAGGACAGAAATTACAGGGACAGGATAGGGGTGACAGGGCCAGGGTAGGGGCGGCAGGACCAGGACAGGGGTGACAGGGCAAGCACAGGGGTGAAAGGGCCAGCATAAGGGTGAAAGGGCCAGGATAAGGGTGACAGGGCAAGGCCAGGGGTGACAGGGACATGACAGAACACAGGGCACGGGAGAGATTGGTATTAGGGACAAAACAGTGGTGACAGACAGATGTGTCTTACCGGAGTCACTGCTGCTGGCTGCTTCTGTTCCACTCCAACCTGTTGGGATCTGCTGCTGGTGGAGACTTAGCACGGCTGACTCTCTCAGGCTGGAGACCTGCTTCCTCTGCCCGTCCACATCCCTCCCCCCCCCCTCCTCAGTCACACACCACAGACCTCGCGCAGCTGCCGGGCAATGTGGTAAGGGGAGACTGGCAGTGACTGGTTAGCCCCCAGGAGACACTGCGGCTGGAGGGAGGAGGGGGTCATAACATGCACGCAGCGCGGACCTCCCGGCTGCTGGGCACTGTGGTAAGGGGAGACTGGGAGTGACTGGTTAGCTCCCAGGAGACGCTGCGGCTGGAGGGAGGAGGGGGTCGGAGCCTGCAAGCAGCTCAGACTTCTGCAGCGCTACCCGCCGGCTAAAGTGTGTGAAGGAGCTGGACGTACCTCACTGCGGGCGGCAGCACTGCAGCTAGCAGTGGGATTGCCGGGGCTGGAGATAACAGAGGCAGTACGGAACCTGCACAGCGGCAGGTGCCCCACAAAACTGGAAATAATGTCCCGCTGTCCCACCCGCGTGTCGCAGTGTCCCACGGTGGGGGATGGGGGGGCAGATGGAAAGCTCCTGCACTCGCTGTTCTGCTTAGCAGAGCAGCGGTGAATAGACGCTGTGCACATGCGCACAGCGTCTATTTAGTGGAGACAGAGGGAGAGGGGGCATCAGGGGGTACAGATTAAGGGGGGGTTCCGGCAGCAGAGCTGTTTTAAGGGGGGGGCAGGGGGTACGTACCATGGGCCCCACAGTTTTAGCGGTCCCTCCGGCTGGAGTAGCTCTGTCCCAGCTCAGAAGCTCCCCCGTCCTGCCAGCAACAGCGACAGCATTGTGATACAGTGAGCACACTCTGCTGCGTGTTGGCAGGTCTGTGGTGTTGCAGGGAGGCAGCAGTCTCCCTGCTTTCTTCTGCCTCTGCGGGTGTGTAGGGGGGAGCGACCACCTCCTCTGGATTTAGTCCTAGCTGAGGGGCCAAAATTCCATTTTAAAAAATCCCATAATTTGCATAAGGGGGCATGGCCACACAGCAGCGATTAGGCCACGCCCCCAACCCACCGCAGGCACAGCAATGAGATAGGGCTCCCCTGTCTCAAGTGCCCTGGGCCCCCCAGGCTCATAATACGCCCCTGGAGGCATGCCAGCAGCTCACAGAGCGCTGGGCATGCCCCCTCACTGACGAAAACGGGTGCCCTCCCGTGATGCCACGCCCCCTTTTCGCCGCGCATGTGACCATCCTGCCTGAAGAAAGCTGGGAGGTATGCACCCCTGTCTGCCTGAAGAAAGCTGGGAGGTATGCACCCCTGTCTGCCTGAAGAAAGCTGGGAGGTATGCACCCCTGCCTGTGCCATGCCCATACTATCTGCTTCTGCTCCTAGTCTCCTATAGATTTGGCCAGATCTGTGACTCATTTGACTAACTCCGCCCAGTGTTGTGACTCCGCCCAGCGTTAGCAAATGAGTCACAAAGTCACAGATCTGGGCTATTATATAGGAGATTATTTGTGCATCACGAGTTATATAATCCTGCAATTGTTATATCAGCAGGCTTTACACTGTTTCATTATGTGTATTGTGTTGTATACACCGTTTCCATGGTAATAACAATATGTTCCCATGCCAACAGGCGCTGTGGGGAGTCGCGGGCGGTGCTTTCGCACTGGAGGCTGGCGTTCCATGGAGGGGTGAGTTATTTAAGGTTGTCACACTGTTTGTCACATTTGTGTTGTGTTTCCTGAATATGGGGGTGCGACCCCTGAAACTTTAAAATAAATACACTGGTCGTTTTTTCACCTACTTCTTAAGTCTCCGAGTGCCGCCTCTTTTCTGTGGGTGGATATATATATATATATATATATATATATTGTAAATGTTGATTTACTTACTGGACTAAAAGCAATACTTTAAAAAGACATTCAATACACTTCAAATGGAGCCGCTGCGGCCGCTGTAATCAATCCTTAGCCTACGTACTTTTTACCCAGTTTGCATACAAAGCCCTGTACCGTGTACGCACTTTGCGTACAAACGCCGCGATGGTCGTACAAAGTACACGCAGTGCGTACACACACAAAGATGCCGTGAGCACTTTACAACTACACGTGTGACTGGATTTCACTTATATAACACTAGCAGGGAAAGAGAGACACGACACCAATTTGTATTTTAAAGACTATGTTGGGATCTGACCCACCAACGGTTCTTTACTAGCAGGGGGTTACAATAAGAATAATACAATACAATAAGAAAATGGCTACAGTCAATGGTACATACGTTTTGGTTTCGCCTGCGCTTCCCGGTCCTCAATCATCAAGGTTGATGATCTTCAGAGATTGAGAGAGTGACCTGGCCTGCAGCTGGCTATTTATACATTTGTCCAAAACCTAACACAATGGGAACTGTAATCTCTTTATCCATGGGACAAAGGGATGGTCATTTACAGTACAGGAGAGGTCATAGGTCAGTTTGAATAGGCGGTCAATGTCTGTTCCAGGTGCACTTGCAGATGGTCTCCTCTGGGTTCCCGCCGCATATCAAGTGTACAGTAAATACAGTTAATATTTATATTCTGCTCCTGCGCATAACTATTCGCAGGAGCGTGTGATCTTCTGCAAACTAACAGCGGAATATTGCTCTTAAAATACCCTACAGCTGGATACCAAACACCTCCTTATAACCTAGTTCTGTCCCCTCATGTCCTGTAAAGGTGAATCCCTTTGTTCTTATACCATTTAAACATGTGTAACTCACTGGTGTGGTGCAGGGAGACTATGTGTACATTGTGCACTATTTGGACTAAATATGTAATGTGTTTTTATGGCTTTTCCATGCGATTACAAACACTACCGTAATTACTAATACCACGCGCTAATACGCAGGACCGCGTGAGCGACCTCACGCAAATTGTGAATATGCGCACGCACGGCAGAGCAAGTACGCGTACGGAGGCCATTTGTATGTAGTTTGTATGTGATGTGTGTACTGCAATATTTTTCTACTTTGACAGTCCACCCTTTGGCAGTCATCAATAACTGCCACTAACTAATCAATAAACAGAAAAATATTACCGATACAATATATTACAGAAGATGGATGATCGGGGGAGACTTGTAGGTGGGAAATGTATGACCTAGTGGTATAGTAAAAAGCATGTATGTATGAATCCATGTCTGAGGGGCATGTATCATTGTGCCGTATATGTTCTAAATAAGCTTCGAGGTATTGCGAAGTATACATTAAATCCTTCTCATCCCGTATTAAGGGTCTGTAAATGGGCAAACAAACACTACCAAGCTCTTTTCGGCTTCTTATTCCAACAAATGGGGGTACACATTTAGTTGATGATACATGGAGGGGGAACATATGTGAGTGCTAGTATATGTGGATATCACCTGTCGACTATGTTTGCCATTAACTGGAGGTTGCAGAGATGAAGATAAGACACATATATAAACAAAAAATACATTCACATAAACATTTTGGGTAGGGTTGACGTCTTTTCCGGTTGGATGTATCTGGGCAGAGGGGGTGACAGAGAAAAAAACGGGTGAAAGAAACAGGCCATGAAATTCATTTTCACAATCCTTATCATATCACAGTTTCTATTGAGGGGTCATAAATTAAATCTGCTGCTGTAACAGCGCCCTCGCTCCTTAGACTCATCAAATTTGTGCTGCGCTTGCGTCGCGTTGGAATTCGAACACACCTGAATATCAGACCAATAATTTTGAGCCCACTCTCCTAACCCTGAGAACCATTTGCGTGGGTTCAACTATGAGACCCAGCCGGTCAGTTCATTACCCACAGTCGCTAAGGTAAGGTTGTGCTTCCTCCTGAACTCCCACTTCAACTGTAAGATCTCATCCATCTTCTGATCGATGATCTCTGTGGGGTCGTCAGTGCTATTCGCAATATACGTACAGCACTTCACACCATATTGAGTTGCCAGAGTAACACAGTACCCGCCTGTCACGGCTGTAACATAATTAAGGACCATCCTGTGATGGATCAGTTTCTTCTTGTAAGCTTGTAACTCCCTTCCCGTATACCTGAAGGTGTCATCATACATCTCGGTGATATTATCTATCAAGTTCGCTAGCGCATGGATGTACCTATAATTTATAGTTCCTCTGGCAGTACGGGTGATATCTAATGCGAGAAGGAACTGAATCCCGGTGGATTCATGGATCAAATCAGAGGCTGCGTGCTCTGTCCTATCTATGAGGTGTCTCTTGATGATGTGTTCATAGTGGGTATGAGTATAAGGAGTCTGAGCGCTGCGGTGAATGTCTTTCATCTTATCATGGGTTATGGTCATGACCTCTGGTAGTACCCTTCCAATATAACACAATCCCTCTGAGATCGGGGCAAGCCACTTATACGCTTTCCTCCCACATATGAAATAGGCATCATCTGGGAGAACATAGGGGACAAAATGTATCATCACCATGTTGCAAACTTTCCAGGTAAAGAAACCAATCCCTAGTTCTCTCATTTGCTCAGTACAAGTATCGGGCTGGATGATATGGGCACAATACCCTGACGATACTTTTCCAACCCACATGGTCTTGCTTCCACGTGTATACCTATACCGAAAATACCTCCCACTGTTGGCTATCTGGCATACAAGTTCATAGTCAATAGAAATCCTATCAGCTCTGTGTGAAAAAGTCATTGTCTGGTTATTCCAAGTCACTTCCCAATTTCCGGGTTTTCGGTAATTGGAAATATTGAAACACAACAGGGACCTATCTACGTTGTACTGGTGGAGCTTCAAGCTAGGGGGCCAAGAGATATTTAATTTTTTGTCCACCGGTCTCCCACCCCGTAATTCGAGTACCTCATCTATTGCTAAAGGGTATGGTACTAATCCTGACTTACTCTGTCCTTGAGGTACTTGTGAGCACATCCAACATTCTGTCTGGTTTAAGACCTTACCCACTAGTGAGTGGTAATCACTCAACGGATGTCGGTCCATGTCGATATTAATGTTGAACTGACATCTCTGGATGCACCCATCTTCGACTATGTTCTCACAATTCCTACAAATACAATATTCATCAGATAATAACCCTTCACTTTGCCTCCGAGCTCCAGGACTACCCGAGCGCTTACTGATACCAGCCTTTACTCGAGTGATGTGCTGCTCCTGAGATCCTACAAATTCGTACTCGCTATCAGAACCCATTCCAGATCCTTGCTCGACCTCTCTGGGACCCTCACCAAAACAAATTGTCCTGATCAAAAACAGAATTAATAGTAGTACCCGAAACGCAGTCTCCTGTGTTAGATCCATTTCGTTAGGGGAAAGAAGGAAAATAAGGAGGAGAAAAGAAAGGAAAATGCAGGGGGGTGAAAAAAGAAAATGGTGCGACAACCGCCTTGGTCTTGTTGCTCTCCATGCTCAGGAGCCGTTCAATAGTCCTGCCTCTCAACTTTCCCGGAACAAACACTCTAGTGATACGAGGTCAGCGACCTTCTTGCAGTAGGATAAGTGGACCCAAGTCTCTCTTTCGGTGACCTTTAGTGCTGTCGTGCTGGTTAACAAGACTTGGTATGGTCCTTCCCACCTATCTATGAGGCAACCTGAGCGTAAGAAAGTTTGAATCATCACATAATCCCCAGGCTCAATGTCATGACACGTACTGTTCGGTAGGTCAGGAATCACCAGCTTTAGATTTCTTTGTTGATTTCCCAGCTGCTGGTTCATCCTAACCAAATATTTCACAGTCACTTCATTATTGCATTTCAAATCATCCTGGGGGTCTATCATTACATGAGTTTGTCGACCAAAAAGAATTTCAAAGGGTGACAAGTTAAGCGGAGACCTGGGAGTGGTTCCGATGCTGTACAACACTAGTGGCAAAGCTTCTGGCCACAGCAATCCAGTTTCAGCCATCACTTTACTCAGCTTGTTCTTAATAGTGCTGTTCACTCTCTCTACCTTTGCACTTGCCTGTGGCCGGTACGGAGTATGCAGCTTGCTATTAATTCCCATCAGTTTGCACATGACCTGAAAGACTTCACCTGTAAAATGGGTACCCCTATCACTTTCAATCATTCTAGGGATATCATATCTACACACAAATTCCTGCACAATTTTCTTTGCAGTGAACGTAGCAGTATTTGTGGCAGCAGGGAACGCTTCTGCCCAGTTGGAAAATACATCAATACATACTAACACATATTTCAAATTCCTATAGGGTGGTAACTGTATGAAGTTGATTTGTATTACCTGAAAAGTTCCGTCTGTAGAAGGGATATGGGATGGCTCTGTTGGTATTGTCTTTCCAATATTCTTCCTCAAGCAAGTAAAGCATGTCATTGCTCTCTTACCTGCATGAGAAGAGAATCCTGGCGCACACCAGTAGGCTCTTACCAACTTGCACATACCCTCTTTGCCTCAGCTACACTTGGAGGACTCATGACCATACCCCTTCGATTTCCAGACTGTCTTTTCCTGTAGGGAACACAAATTTTGCATTTCAATTAGCTGTTGTGTGTTGACCGTGTTAAATGTCATCAGTGATGTGATGTTCGTCTGTATGAGGGTGCTTGCTGCTGATTTAGCAGCTTTGTCTGCCCGGCTGTTACCAAGTGAAATTGGATCTTGGTTGTAAGTGTGTGCTTTGCACTTGATAACAGCCACTCTGTCTGGTTCCTGTATTGCTGTCAAAAGCCTTTTGATGTGGGACGCATGCGCTACAGGTGTGCCAGCTGCCGTCATTAAATTTCTGAGGCGCCACAAGGCCCCAAAATCATGCACCACTCCAAAGGCGTACCTAGAGTCTGTGTATATATTAGCTGACTTACCCTTGGCCAATTCACATGCTCTGGTTAGGGCGACCAGCTCAGCAACTTGTGCTGAGTGCGGTGGGCCAAGGGGTTCAGCTTCTATGATACCTTCATCATCTACAACTGCATATCCGGTGCACAAGTCTCCAGATTCCGTCTGTCTGTGACAACTACCGTCAGTGTAGAAGGTAAAGTCTACTCCTTCCAGTGGGTTGTCACTGATGTCAAGTCTCGCAGTGAAAGTCTGATTCAGGTATTCCATACAATCATGCTTATCAGTGTCTGCACTAAATCCTCCTTCACCATCATTCTCATCCTCCACCCTTTGTGTCTGTCCAGGCACACTTGGCAAGTAAGTTGCAGCATTTAGTGAGCTGCATCTCTTAATGGTGATGTTAACAGGAGCCATCAGTGATAATTCCCACTTTGTAAACCGAGCAGATGAGACATGTCTGGTTTGGCCGGAGTTTAGTAAGGCTGATACAGCATGAGGTGTATGGATGGTCAGGTCGTGTCCTAACACTACGTCCTCGCTTTTACTTACCAGCAAAGCTATCGCTGCAACACTTCGCAAGCAAGTGGGGAGAGACCGCGCTACGGTGTCCAACTGTGCAGTTGTGCACAGAGTGTGCCAGAAAGTGACGCTCCTCCGCGCCAGAGAGCCCTTGCTGAGTTTGCTGATGTGGGGGGTCAAGCACACAGTGAGCCAGTGCCCGTCTGTCTGTATGGCATACCCCCTCACACACCCCCATACCTCCCAACTGTCCCGATTTTTGCGGGACAGTCCCATTTTTGGGGGTCTGTCCCACTGTCCCACCCATGGGCCGCAGTCGCCCTTTGGTGAAGGGGGGGTGCAGTTGTGAAGCTCCTGTACTCGCTGTTCTGCTTAGCAGAGCAGCAGTGAATAGTCGCTGTGCGCATGCGCACAGCGTCTATTTAGTGGAGACAGAAGGAGAAGAGGCATCAGGGGGTACAGATTAAGGGTGGGTCTCGCAGCAGAGCCGGATTAAGGGGGGGCCCAGGGGGTACATACCGTAGGGCCCCACAGTTTTAGGGGGTCCCCACAGCTGAAGTAGCTCTGTCCCAGCTCTGAAGCTCCCCCGTCCTGCCAGCAACAGCGGCAGCATTGTGTTACAGTCAGCACACGCTGCTGCGTGTTGGCAGGTCTGTGGTGTTGCAGGGAGGCAGCAGCCTAACTGCTTTCTTCTGCCTGTGCGGGTGTGTAGGGGGGAGTGACCACCCCCTCCGGATTTACCCCTAGCTGAGGGACCTAAATCCCATTTAAAAAAACAACAACAATTCCCAGAATTTGCATAAGGGGGCGTGGCCACACATCCCGCGATTAGGCCATGCCCCCAAACCCACAGCAGGCACAGCAATGAGATAGGGCCCCCCTGTCTCAAGTGCCCTCGGCTCCCCAGACTCATAATCCGCCCCTGGGGGCATGCCAGCAGCTCACAGAGCGCTGGGCATGCCCCCTCACTGATTAAAACGGGGGCGTGGCTCGCGATCGCGGGTCCTCTCGCGAAACCATACCCCCTTTTCATTGGCCACGCCCCTTTTTCACCGTGCATGTGTCCCTCCTTCTGCCTGAAGAAAGCTGGGAGGTATGCACCACTGTCTGCCTGAAGAAAGCTGGGAGGTATGCACCCCTGCCTGTGCCATGCCCATACCATCTGCTTCTGCTCCTAGTCTCCTATAGATTTGCTCAGATCTGTAACTCATTTGACTAACTCCGCCCAGTGTTGTGACTCCGTCCAGCTTTAGCAAATGAAGCACAAAGTCACAGATCTGGGCTATAATATAGGAGATAATATATATATATATTGTGCACCGGAAATTTTTCGGGTTTTGTGTTTTGGTTTTGGATTCGGTTCTGCAGCCGTGTTTTGGATTCGGATGCGTTTTGGCAAAACCTTCCTGAAAATTTTTTGTTGGATTCGGGTGTGTTTTGGATTTGGGTGTTTTTTTACAAAACCCCCTCAAAAACAGCTTAAATCATAGAATTTGGGGGTCATTTTGATCCCATAGTATTATTAACCTCAATAACCATAATTTCCACTCATTTTCAGTCTATTCTGAACACCTCAAACCTGACAATATTATTTTTAGTCCTAAAATTTGCACCGAGGTCGCTGGATGACTAAGCTAAGCGGCCCAAGTGGGCAGCACAAACACCTGGCCCATCTAGAGTGGCACTGCAGTGTCAGAAAGGATGGCACTTCAAAAAATAGTCCCCAAACAGCACATGATGCAAAGAAAAAAAGAGGTGCAATGAGGTAGCTGTGTGACTAAGCTAAGCGACCCAAGTGGCCGACACACAAACACCTGGCCCATCTAGGAGTGGCACTGCAGTGTCAGACAGGATGGCACTTCAAAAAAATAGTCCCCAAACAGCACATGATGCAAAGAAAAAAAGAGGTGCACCAAGGTCGCTGGATGGCCAAGCTAAGCGACACAAGTGGCCGATACAAACACCTGGCCCATCTAGGAGTGGCATTGCAGTGTCAGGCAGGATGGCACTTCAAAAAAATAGTCCCCAAACAGCACATGATGCAAAGAAAAATGAAAGAAAAAAGAGGTGCAAGATGGAATTGTCCTTGGGCCCTCCCACCCACCCTTATGTTGTATAAACAGGACATGCACACTTTAACAAACCCATCATTTCAGCGACAGGGTCTGCCACACAACTGTGACTGAAATGACTGGTTGGTTTGGGCCCCCGCCAAAAAAGAAGCAATCAATCTCTCCTTACACAAACTGGCTCTACAGAGGCAAGATGTCCACCTCCTCCTCATGGTCTCGGCCATGACTAGTGGCAGCAGCTTCAGCACGAGGTGGAAGTGGATCTTGATCTTTCCCTATTTTACCCTCCACATTTTTGTTCTCCATTTTTTAATGTGTGGAATTATATGCCAGTAATATATCAATAGCTATGGCCTACTACTATATATACTGCGCACAACTGAAATGCACCACAGGTATGGATGGATAGTATACTTGACGACACAGAGGTAGGTAGAGCAGTGGCCTACTGTACCGTACTGCTATATATTATATACTGGTGGTCAGCAAACTGTGCAAAACTGAAATGCACCACAGGTGTGGATGGATAGTATACTTGACGACACAGAGGTAGGTAGAGCAGTGGCCTTCTGTACCGTACTGCTATATAGTATATACTGGTGGTCAGCAAACTGTGCAAAACTGAAATGCACCACAGGTATGGATGGATAGTATACTTGACGACACAGAGGTAGGTAGAGCAGTGGCCTTCTGTACCGTACTGCTATATATTATATACTGGTGGTCAGCAAACTGTGCAAAACTGAAATGCACCACAGGTATGGATGGATAGTATACTTGACGACACAGAGGTAGGTAGAGCAGTGGCCTACTGTACCGTACTGCTATATATATATACTTATACTGGTGGTCAGCAAACTGTGCAAAACTGAAATGCACCACAGGTATGGATGGATAGTATACTTGACGACACAGAGGTAGGTAGAGCAGTGGCCTTCTGTACCGTACTGCTATATAGTATATACTGGTGGTCAGCAAACTGTGCAAAACAGAAATACACCACAGGTATGGATGGATAGTATACTTGACGACACAGAGGTAGGTAGAGCAGTGGCCTACTGTACCGTACTGCTATACAGTATATACTGGTGGTCAGCAAACTGTGCAAAACTGAAATGCACCACAGGTATGGATGGATAGTATACTTGACGACACAGAGGTAGGTAGAGCAGTGGACTACTGTACCGTACTGCTATATATATAGTTATACTGGTGGTCAGCAACCTGTGCAAAACTGAAATGCACCACAGGTATGGATGGATAGTATACTTGACGACACAGAGGTAGGTAGAGCAGTGGCCTTCTGTACCGTACTGCTATATATTATATACTGGTGGTCAGCAAACTGTGCAAAACTGAAATGCACCACAGGTGTGGATGGATAGTATACTTGACGACACAGAGGTAGGTAGAGCAGTGGCCTTCTGTACCGTACTGCTATATAGTATATACTGGTGGTCAGCAAACTGTGCAAAACTGAAATGCACCACAGGTATGGATGGATAGTATACTTGACGACACAGAGGTAGGTAGAGCAGTGGCCTACTGTACCGTACTGCTATATATATACTTATACTGGTGGTCAGCAAACTGTGCAAAACTGAAATGCACCACAGGTATGGATGGATAGTATACTTGACGACACAGAGGTAGGTAGAGCAGTGGACTACTGTACCGTACTGCTATATATATAGTTATACTGGTGGTCAGCAAACTGTGCAAAACTTAAATGCACCACAGGTATGGATGGATAGTATACTTGACGACACAGAGGTAGGTAGAGCAGTGGCCTTCTGTACCGTACTGCTATATAGTATATACTGGTGGTCAGCAAACTGTGCAAAACAGAAATACACCACAGGTATGGATGGATAGTATACTTGACGACACAGAGGTAGGTAGAGCAGTGGACTACTGTACCGTACTGCTATATATATAGTTATACTGGTGGTCAGCAAACTGTGCAAAACTGAAATGCACCACAGGTGTGGATGGATAGTATACTTGACGACACAGAGGTAGGTAGAGCAGTGGCCTTCTGTACCGTACTGCTATATAGTATATACTGGTGGTCAGCAAACTGTGCAAAACTGAAATGCACCACAGGTATGGATGGATAGTATACTTGACGACACAGAGGTAGGTAGAGCAGTGGCCTACTGTACCGTACTGCTATATATATACTTATACTGGTGGTCAGCAAACTGTGCAAAACTGAAATGCACCACAGGTATGGATGGATAGTATACTTGACGACACAGAGGTAGGTAGAACAGTGGCCTTCTGTACCGTACTGCTATATAGTATATACTGGTGGTCAGCAAACTGTGCAAAACAGAAATACACCACAGGTATGGATGGATAGTATACTTGACGACACATAGGTAGGTAGAGCAGTGGACTACTGTACCGTATTGCTATATATATAGTTATACTGGTGGTCAGCAAACTGGGCAAAACTGAAATGCACCACAGGTATGGATGGATAGTATACTTGACGACACAGAGGTAGGTAGAGCAGTGACCTTCTGTACCGTACTCCTATATATTATATACTGGTGTCAGCAAACTGTGCAAAACTGAAATGCACCACAGGTATGGATGGATAGTATACTTGACGACACAGAGGTAGGTAGAGCAGTGGCCTACTGTACCGTACTGCTATATATATACTTATACTGGTGGTCAGCAAACTGTGCAAAACTGAAATGCACCACAGGTATGGATGGATAGTATACTTGACGACACAGAGGTAGGTAGTGCAGTGGCCTTCTGTACCGTACTGCTATATATATAGTTATACTGGTGGTCAGCAAAATTCTGCACTGCCCTCCTACTATATACTACAATGCAGCACAGATATGGAGCAGAGAACGTATAACATACCTCCCAACTGTCCCGATTTTCACGGGACAGTCCCGTTTTTTGGGTCTGTCCCGTTGTCCCTCCCGAGGGCTGCAGTGTCCCGCAGTGGGGGGGGGGTGGGGGGGGGTCAGTTGGGAGGCTCCTGATCACTCACTGCTCTGCTCAGTTGAGAGCAGAGCAGCGGTGAATAGACGCTGTGCGCATGCGCACAGCGTCTATTCCAGTGAGTTAGAGGGAGAGGGGGCATGCCAGCAGCTCACAGAGCGCTGACCATGCCCCCTCAGTGACGAAAACGGGGCGTGGCTCGCGATCATGGGCCCTCCTGCGAAGCCACGCCCCTTCCACACACGCTTCGCCTGCTGGCGCGCTACGAGCGCCAAGATGTCCCTCCTTCCTCTGCTTCAATGTTGGGAGGTAAGTATCCTATTTTGTCAATTTCTTAAATATATGGAATATTATAAATAGATTAATGGGATTAATTAATTCTCCTGTGCCCACAGAGTGGTGCGTGTTTAGGGATACTTTCCCAAGCATTACGGTTCTACAATTAGGACATCGCTCTTACATATAAAAGTAAGTTTCCTGTGTTATGATATGGATGATATGATTGATCAATGTTAAATTTAAACATGTAAATTTTATGTGAATACAGGTATATACAGATTATAATTTTATTAAAATGAAGAAGTATATAATAGATATTTGAAAATTAAATATTGGAAATTAAGTATTGGATATTTAAAAGTCTACTTTCTAAATATTACCTATATGAAGTGATACCTTCCAGTTAGCTATGTATTGTATGTTCCATACTGTTAAATGATTTGTTACCCACCAGCACCTCCATCAGGTCACTTAGAGTACTGATATATATATATATATTAAAAAAAAAAGGGAATTCTCATGGGAGCTAAACCACCTCAGAAGTCACATAAAGATGTGTTTATTCATAAAATTTAACAGTAAAATACTGCAATGTTACATATAAAACTTCAATAAAACAAATAAGTAACTTTATACCATAGGTGAACAGTACAGATTGAAAATCATCTGACGAATTCCATTTGGAAATATATACACTAAAATCGAATATTGATTCTTCCACCAAAGCGTTCAGAAGTATGTTCAAATTCACAACTGTGTGAATACCCAACGCGTTTCGTCCATACAGGACTTCATCAGGGGTCGTGATATTGCAATATTCGTGTTTATCATATACAGTTCACCAATAAAGATATATAAAGAAAATGATAGCTGTGAAAGGAAGCCTGAGAGATTACTAGGGATTTATCTGACTTATTTTGAGTCTATTATATTTCCTATTCAATATTGGAGTTGCCTTTCCATATTTAAAAGGTCATTGTCACAGCAATTTTATTCTTTATATATCTTTATTGGTGAACTGTATATGATAAACACGAATATTGCAATATCACGACCCCTGATGAAGTCCTGTATGGACGAAACGCGTTGGGTATTCACACAGTTGTGAATTTGAACATACTTCTGAACGCTTTGGTGGAAGAATCAATATTCGATTTTAGTGTATATATTTCCAAATGGAATTCGTCAGATGATTTTCAATCTGTACTGTTCACCTATGGTATAAAGTTACTTATTTGTTTTATTGAAGTTTTATATGTAACATTGCAGTATTTTACTGTTAAATTTTATGAATAAACACATCTTTATGTGACTTCTGAGGTGGTTTAGCTCCCATGAGAATTCCCTTTTTTTTGCTATTTCCAATTTAGTGCCTTGTCTGACAGAAGGCATTTCTCATTGGTACGAGCTATATTGTATATCAGCGCAAAAAAAAAGGGTTCTTCATTTTCTTGTTCTATATATATATATATATATATATATATATAGGCAGTTATGCAAAAAAGATTGTTTTGTATGGAATTAGATATTCATCTTGATTTAGATTGTCAACTGAAGTTTGAATGTAAATTTTATGGTCACTTTTTGATATCATTATAATTTTAATATGTTTTTGTTAAAGACACCCTTGAGGAAGTCTATGTTTAGATGAAACGCATTGGGTGATGAGACATAGTGGGTGGACAAGCTGTCATTGAGCTCCTCCCCGGCTGGGGTGGACAGCTAGTCCTTATAAGATCATATCCCATGATTGTCTAAAGATCTATGTAAGAGTTATAAACTTTAAAAAAAAAAAAAATTTTATTAATTTTGGCGAAGTACTAACGAGTGACTTTACTGTCTGGTGAATCTGGTGCGAGGGTATTTTTTAGGATCATCCCGCTATCCGTGACTATTCTTTGAGATACTATAGAAAGATTGCAAAGAGACTTTATTGCATACTTGAGCGCTCTCCAAACAACTATCAACACTTTTCACCCACTGGTTCTCAACTGGCAGGAGGACTGTTTTGGAGATTAGCAGCTGATCCTCCTTGAGGAGTATTGTGTTTAAGGCAAATTTTTAGCGCAATTTGATTATTTTCTTTTGTATATATATATATACAAATATATACATACACACACATATTTTCTTGACTGCAGAAACCTCACTGCTGCGTTGTACCTTTCCATGTAATAACTACACACACACTGCTTTGTTTTCAGGTTGCAAAGATAACGTGACAAAAATGGTTCCCCATGCCCCCTGACCCCTGACCCCTGACTTCTGGCAGAAATACACTTCTTTGTCCCTGTGATTTCACACGACAATACAGGACCTATTAATTACACCAGCCATTTATGGAGGTAGGGAAAGGCTGGGAGCACGCACAGGCCTTGAAATATGATTTTTATTTATTTTTTGCTTATACAGGTTGTTACACGTTCCCCCCGTCCTGACTGTCATCCATGCGGCTAAGCTTTGTTATAATGCACTGGTTGCTGTAACTGGGAACGCCCCACAGGGGAGGGTGGGAGGGAGAGACCGGGCTACTTTAGGTGATTCAAAAATAAATAAAAAAGGACTTGAATCCATTTACCTTCAGCCATTCTAAAGGGCCGTCGGTTACAGATAAAACCGAACGCTTGTATCAGCCCAAAGCACATCCCTCAGAGAGTAGCTCCTCTGCCCCCAGCAGCTCTGGGAGTTTTCAAGAGACTCCATGGCCAATATTTACTAAAAAATCGAGTTTGTCCGATTTGTATTTTTTTTTTCTAAGTCCCAACACGGGAATTCACTAAGCACAAATCTCGGCAGTGTTTGGGGCTATTCGTAATGGTTTTCAAGGCTAAGTTCAGAAATACGAATGAATAGACCATCGGTCAAACGCGGCTGTTATTTCATACAACACGGGTATTCACTATTCATTCGTATTTGGGTGTTAGTCTCTGAGTGCTCAAGTGCAGGTGTATTTTTTTGCGAATCGTTAACAAAATCAGCAAAAAAATAGACCTGCTTTTTCCCGTTGAGTTTGGATAACCATGCACGGATCAGTGAGATCTGTGCATGGTTAACTATGGGAAAGGGTCTGTTTAATGTAAAAACTAGGGGGGGGGATGCGTGGGGTCCCCCCTCCTAAGCATAACCAGCCTCGGGCTCTTTGAGCCGGTCCTGGTTGAAAAAATATGGGGGGGGGGGGAATGACAGGGGTTCCCCCATATTTTAACAACCAGCACTGGGCTCTGCGCCTGGTCCTGGTGCCAAAAATACAGGGGACAAAAAGCGTAGGGGTCCCCCGTATTTTTGGAACCAGCACCGGGCTCCACTAGTCAAAGAGATAATGCCACAGCCGGGGGACACTTTTATATAGGTCCCTGCGGCCCTGGCATTAAATCACTAACTAGTCACCCCTGACCTTGGTACTCTGGAGGAGTGGGAACCCCTTAAATCAAGGGGTCCCCCCCACCAGCCACCCAAGGGTCAGGGGTGAAGCCCAAGGCTGTCTCCCCCATCCAAGGGCTGCGGATGGGGGGCTGATAGCCTTGTGAAAAAAAATAAGAATTTACTTACCGATAATTCTATTTATCGTAGTCCGTAGTGGATGCTGGGACTCCGTCAGGACCATGGGGAATAGCGGCTCCGCAGGAGACTGGGCACAAAAGTAAAAGCTTTAGGACTACCTGGTGTGCACTGGCTCCTCCCCCTATGACCCTCCTCCAAGCCTCAGTTAGGATACTGTGCCCGGACGAGCGTACACAATAAGGAAGGATTTTTGAATCCCGGGTAAGACTCATACCAGCCACACCAATTACACCATATAACTTGTGATCTAAACCCAGTTAACAGCAGTGGTTAAAGTGGGCCGGAACGGGGCGGAACTGCGTTCCGTCACCTCTAATTGCAGGCGGAACCAGTTCCGCCTCCGCCCGGCCACAGCATCATGTCCCTGTTCCATAGTAAAGGTGGCAGCGGCCGCCAGCCAATCATGGCTCGCGGACCGGCTGCAGCACCAATCAGAAGAAGATGAGGCTTTTTTGGCGTGAGCCAATCACGGCTCGCAGACCGCCAGCCAATGAGAAGCTGCCAAGTGGCAGCTTCTCATTAGCTGGCGGTCCAGGAGCCGTGAATGGCGCACAGCCGGCGCCAGGTTCAAAGTGCCGTCTCTCCCCCCCTCCGCCGCTGCCACAGCCGCCAGAGTGTGACTGAGCCGCGGTTTGTAACGCCCGATCCCCCCCCCCCCCCGCAGCCGCCGGAGTTAACTGTTCCATAGTAAAGGTGGCAGCGGCCGCCAGCCAATCACGGCTCGCGGACCGGCTGCAGCACCAATCAGAAGAAGATGAGGCTTTTTTTTAAATCTGGCGTGAGCCAATCACGGCTCGCAGACCGCCAGCCAATGAGAAGCTGCCAAGTGGCAGCTTCTCATTAGCTGGCGGTCCAGGAGCCGTGAATGACGCACAGCCGGCGCCAGGTTCAAAGTGCCGTCTCTCCCCCCCTCCGCCGCTGCCACAGCCGCCAGAGTGTGACTGAGCCGCGGGTTGTAACGCCCGATCCCACCCCCCCACCCCCCGCAGCCGCCGGAGTTAACTGTTAACTGACGCTGAGCAGCGGCCAGTAATGCCCATGCCCACTCCCCATCTCCCTGCCAGCGCAGCAGCTTAAATTCCACCCTACCCCTAAGCTTAGTGACCCGCGGCCTGTAATGCCCTCCCCACCTCCACCGGAGCACTGTCTGCAAGTGAATGATGGTCCGAGGCCCTATCCTAACCGTGGCACACCCCTGGGCGTCTGGCAGGAGAGTCAACTCGCCCTCCACATGAAGACCTCCAGGTAACTGCTGCCACAATTCACAGCTCTGGGTGCCCAGTCTTTCTGCTGCTGATATTCTCTCTCTCTCTCTCTCCATGTTTCTCTCTCTCTCTCTCTGTCACTCTATTTTGCTATGTCTCCCCCTCATCTCCCTCTTTTGCCATGTCTCTCTCTCTCTCTTGCAATGTCTCTCTCTCCATGTCTCTCTCACCCTCTCTTGCCATGTCACTCTTTTTGTCTTTTTTTGCACTTTCAAGACTCTGAGAGAGAGAGAGAGAGAGAGAGAGAGAGAGAGAGTGTGTGTGTGTGTGTGTGTGTGTGTGTGTGTGTGTGTGTGTGTGTGTGTGTGTGTGTGCGCGCGCTGGAAGGGGCTCTACCTGTCGTACTGTGTAAAAGGGGAAGCTGTCTGCCGTACTGTGTAAAAGGGGGCTTCGCCTCCCGTACTGTGTAAAAGGGGGACTCTGCTATTGTGTGTGTAAAGGGCATTAGTATGTGGGGCGGACAATGTGAATAAGATTGTGCTACTGTGAAGCATTATTTTGAATTGGTGTTACTTTTGTGTGGCCACGCCCCTTCTGTGTGAGGCCACACCCCTTTCTGCGGCATTGCGGGTGAGGTGAGTTCCCCCACCTCTCCAGGACCACTTTAAGCCCTGGTTAACAGTATGATAACATGAGGAGCCTCCAGAATAGATGGCTCACTACAACAAAACCCGAATTTTTGGCAACAATAACTATGTACAAGTATTGCAGATAATCCGCACTTGGGATGGGCGCCCAGCATCCACTACGGACTACGAGAAATAGAATTATCGGTAAGTAAATTATTATTTTCTCTGACGTCCTTGTGGATGCTGGGACTCCGTCAGGACCATGGGGATTATACCAAAGCTCCCAAACGGGCGGGAGAGTGCGGATGACTCTGCAGCACCAAATGAGAGAACTCCAGGTCCTCTTTAGCCAGGGTATCAAATTTGTAGAATTTTACAAACGTGTTTTCCCCTGACCACGTAGCTGCTCTGCAAAGTTGTAAAGCCGAGACCCCTCGGGCAGCCGCCCAAGATGAGCCCACCTTCCTTGTGGAATGGGCTTTTACAGATTTTGGCTGTGGCAAGCCTGCCACAGAATGTGCAAGCTGAATTGTACTACAAATCCAACGAGCAATAGTCTGCTTAGAAGCAGGAGCACCCAGCTTGTTGGGTGCATACAATATAAACAGCGAGTCAGATTTCCTGACTCCAGCCGTCCTGGAAACATATATTTTCAGGGCCCTGACTACATCCAGTAACTTGGAATCCTCCAAGTCCCCAGTAGCCGCAGGCACCACAATAGGTTGGTTTAGGTGAAACGCTGAAACCACCTTAGGGAGAAATTGAGGGCGAGTCCTCAATTCCGCCCTATCCGAATGAAATATCAGGTAAGGGCTTTTATAGGATAAAGCCGCCAATTCTGATACGCGCCTGGCTGAAGCCAGGGCCAACAGCATTACCACTTTCCATGTGAGATATTTTAAATCCACTGTGGCAAGTGGTTCGAACCAATTTGATTTTAGGAATCCCAAAACCACATTGAGATCCCAAGGTGCCACTGGAGGCACAAAGGGAGGCTGTATATGCAGTACCCCCTTTACAAAAGTCTAGACTTCAGGATCTGAAGCCAATTCTTTCAGGAAGAAAATCGACAAGGCCGAAATTTGAACCTTAATGGAACCTAATTTTAGGCCCATGGACAGTCCTGTTTGCAGGAAATGCAGAAAACGACCTAGTTGAAATTCCTCTGTCGGGGCCTTCCTGGCCTCGCACCACGCAACATATTTCCTCCAAATACGGTGATAATGTTGTGCAGTTACATCCTTCCTGGCTTTGATCAGGGTAGGGATGACTTCATCTGGAATGCCTTTTTCCTTCAGGATCCGGCGTTCAACCGCCATGCCGTCAAACGCAGCTGCGGTAAGTCTTGGAACAGACAGGGCCCCTGCTGGAGCAGGTCTTGTCTTAGTGGTAGAGGCCACGGGTCCTCTGTGAGCATCTCTTGAAGTTCCGGGTACCAAGTCCTTCTTGGCCAATCCGGAGCCACGAGTATAATTCTTACTCCTCTCCGTCTTATAATCCTCAGTACCTTTGGTATGAGAGGCAGAGGAGGGAACACATACACTGACTGGTACACCCAAGGTGTTACCAAGCGTCCACCGCTATTGCCTGAGGGTCCCTTGACCTGGCGCAATACCTGTCTAGTTTTTTGTTGAGGCGGGACGCCATCATGTCCACCTTTGGTTTTTCCCAACGGTTTACAATCACTTGGAAGACTTCTGGATGAAGTCCCCACTCTCCCGGGTGGAGATCGTGTCTGCAGAGAAAATCTGCTTCCCAGTTGTCCACTCCGGGAATGAACACTGCTGACAGTGCTATCACATGATTTTCCGCCCAGCGAAGAATCCTTGCAGCTTCTGCCATCGCTCTCCTGCTTCTTGTGCCGCCCTGTCTGTTTACGTGGGCAACTGCCGTGATGTTGTCCGACTGGATCAACACCGGCTGACCCTGAAGCAGAGGCCTTGCTTGACTGAGGGCATTGTAAATGGCCCTTAGTTCCAGGATATTTATGTGAAATGACGTTTCCATGCTTGACCACAAGCCCTGGAAATTTCTTCCCTGTGTGACTGCTCCCCAGCCTCTCAGGCTGGCATCTGTGGTCACCAGGACCCAGTCCTGAATGCCGAATCTGCGGCCCTCTAGAAGATGAGCACTCTGCAACCACCACAGGAGAGACACCCTTGTCCTCGGAGACAGGGTTATCCGCTGATGCATCTGAAGATGCGATCCGGACCATTTGTCCAGCAGATCCCACTGAAAAGTTCTTGCGTGGAATCTGCCGAATGGAATCGCTTCGTAAGAAGCCACCATTTTTCCCAGGACCCTTGTACATTGATGCACTGACACCTGGCCTGGTTTTAGGAGGTTCCTGACTAGCTCGGATAACTCCCTGGCTTTCTCCTCCGGGAGAAACACCTTTTTCTGGACTGTGTCCAGAATCATCCCTAGGAACAGCAGACGTGTCGTCGGAATCAGCTGCGATTTTGGAATATTTAGAATCCACCCGTGCTGTCGTAGCACTACTTGAGATAGTGCTACTCCGACCTCTAACTGTTCCCTGGACCTTGCCCTTATCAGGAGATCGTCCAAGTAAGGGATAATTAAGACGCCTTTTCTTCGAAGAAGAATCATCATTTCGGCCATTACCTTGGTAAAGACCCGGGGTGCCGTGGACAATCCAAACGGCAGCGTCTGAAACTGATAATGACAGTTCTGTACCACAAACCTGAGGTACCCTTGGTGAGAAGGGCAAATTGGGACATGTAGGTAAGCATCCTTGATGTCCAGAGACACCATATAGTCCCCTTCTTCCAGGTTAGCTATCACTGCTCTGAGTGACTCCATCTTGAATTTGAACCTTTGTATGTAAGTGTTCAATGATTTCAGATTTAAAATAGGTCTCACCGAGCCGTCCGGCTTCGGTACCACAAACAGCGTGGAATAATACCCCTTTCCCTGTTGTAGGAGGGGTACCTTGATTATCACCTGCTGGGAATACAGCTTGTGAATGGCTTCCAATACCGCCTCCCTGTCGGAGGGAGACGTTGGTAAAGCAGACTTCAGGAACCGGCGAGGGGGAGACGTCTCGAATTTCAATTTGTACCCCTGAGATACTACCTGCAGGATCCAGGGGTCCACTTGCGAGTGAGCCCACTGCGCGCTGAAATTCTTGAGACGGGCCCCCACCGTACCTGAGTCCGCTTGTAAGGCACCAGCGTCATGCTGAGGACTTGGCAGAAGCGGGGGAGGGCTTCTGTTCCTGGGAAGAGGCTGCCTGCTGCAGTCTTTTTCCCCTTCCTCTGCCCCGGGGCAGAAATGATTGGCCTTTTGCCCGCTTGCCCTTATGGGGGCGAAAGGACTGAGCCTGAAAAGACAGTGTCTTTTTCTGCTGAGAAGTGACCTGGGGTAAAAAGGTGGATTTCCCAGCCGTTGCCGTGGCCACCAGGTCCGATAGACCGACCCCAAATAACTCCTCCCCTTTATACGGCAATACTTCCATATGCCGTTTGGAATCCGCATCACCTGACCACTGTCGCGTCCATAACCCTCTTCTGGCAGAAATGGACAGCGCACTTACTCTTGATGCCAGAGTGCAAATATCCCTCTGTGCATCTCGCATATATAGAAATGCATCTTTTAAATGCTCTATAGTCAATAATATACTGTCCCTGTCCAGGGTATCAATATTTTCAGTCAGGGAATCCGACCAAGCCACCCCAGCGCTGCACATCCAGGCTGAGGCGATTGCTGGTCGCAGTATAACACCAGTATGTGTGTATATACTTTTTAGGATATTTTCCAGCTTCCTATCAGCTGGCTCCTTGAGGGCGGCCGTATCAGGAGACGGTAACGCCACTTGTTTTGATAAGCGTGTGAGCGCCTTATCTACCCTAGGGGGTGTTTCCAAACGCGCCCTAACCTCTGGCGGGAAAGGGTATAATGCCAATAATTTTTTAGAAATTAGCAGTTTTTTATCGGGGGAAACCCACGCTTCATCACACACCTCATTTAATTCATCTGATCCAGGAAAAACTACGGGTAGTTTTTTCACACCCCACATAATACCCTTTTTTGTGGTACTTGTAGTATCAGAAATGTTCAAAACCTCCTTCATTGCCGTGATCATGTAACGTGTGGCCCTACTGGAAATCACGTTTGTTTCCTCACCGTCGACACTGGAGTCAGTGTCCGTGTCTGGGTCTGTGTCGACCATCTGAGGTAACGGGCGCTTTAGAGCCCCTGACGGTGGTTGAGACGCCTGGACCGGTACTAACTGATTTGCCGGCTGTCTCATGTCGTCAACAGTCTTTTGTAAAGTGCTGACGCCATCACGTAATTCCTTCCATAAGACCATCCAGTCAGGTGTCGACTCCCTAGGGAGTGACATCACTATTACAGGCAATTGCTCCGCCTCCATACCATTTTCCTCCTCATACATGTCGACACAAACGTACCGACACACAGCACACACACAGGGAATGCTCTGATAGAGGACAGGACCCCACTAGCCCTTTGGGGAGACAGAGGGAGAGTTTGCCAGCACACACCAGAGCGCTATATATATACAGGGATAACCTTATATAAGTGTATTTCTCTTATATAGCTGCTGTATAGATTTATCTGCCAAATTAGTGCCCCCCCTCTCTTGTTTTACCCTGTTTCTGTAGTGCAGGACTGCAGGGGAGAGTAAGGGAGACGTCCTTCCAGCGGAGCTGTGAGGGAAAATGGCGCTTGTGTGCTGAGGAGATAGGCTCCGCCCCCTTCTCGGCGGCCTTTCTCCCGCTTTTTTAAGGAAAACTGGCAGGGGTTAAATGCATCCATATAGCCCAGGAGCTATATGTGATGTATTTTTCGCCATCTAAAGTGTTTTTATTGCGTCTCAGGGCGCCCCCCCCCAGCGCCCTGCACCCTCAGTGACCGGAGTGTGAAGTGTGCTGAGAGCAATGGCGCACAGCTGCGGTGCTGTGCGCTACCTTATTGAAGACAGGACGTCTTCTGCCGCCGATTTCCCGGACTCTTCTGTCTTCTGGCTCTGTAAGGGGGCCGGCGGCGCGGGTCTGGGACCCATCCATGGCTGGGCCTGTGATCGGTCCCTCTGGAGCTAATGTCCAGTAGCCTAAGAAGCCCAATCCACTCTGCACGCAGGTGAGTTCGCTTCTTCTCCCCTTAGTCCCTCGGTGCAGTGAGCCTGTTGCCAGCAGGACTCATTGAAAATAAAAAACCTAATTTAAACTTTTACTCTAAGCAGCTCAGGAGAGCCACCTAGTATGCACTAGAGATGAGCGGGTTCGGTTTCTCTGAATCCGAACCCGCCAGAACTTCATGTTTTTTTTCACGGGTCCGAGCGACTCGGATCTTCCCGCCTTGCTCGGTTAACCCGAGCGCGCCCGAACGTCATCATGACGCTGTCGGATTCTCGCGAGGCTCGGATTCTATCGCGAGACTCGGATTCTATATAAGGAGCCGCGCGTCGCCGCCATTTTCACACGTGCATTGAGATTGATAGGGAGAGGACGTGGCTGGCGTCCTCTCCGTTTAGAATTAGAATAGATTAGAGAGACACTTGATTTACTAATTTTGGGGAGCATTAGGAGTACTCAGTAGTGTACAGTGCAGAGTTTTGCTGATAGTGACCAGTGACCACCACTTTTATTTATAATCCGTTCTCTGCCTGAAAAAAGCGATACACAGCACACAGTGACTCAGTCACATACCATATCTGTGTGCACTGCTCAGGCTCAGGCCAGTGTGCTGCATCATCTATTATCTATATATAATATTATATATATCTGTCTGACTGCTCAGCTCACACAGCTTATAATTGTGGGGGAGACTGGGGAGCACTACTGCAGTGCCAGTTATAGGTTATAGCAGGAGCCAGGAGTACATAATATAATCCGTTCTCTGCCTGAAAAAAGCGATACACAGCACACAGTGACTCAGTCACATACCATATCTGTGTGCACTGCTCAGGCTCAGGCCAGTGTGCTGCATCATCTATTATCTATCTATATATAATATTATATATATCTGTCTGACTGCTCAGCTCACACAGCTTATAATTGTGGGGGAGACTGGGGAGCACTACTGCAGTGCCAGTTATAGGTTATAGCAGGAGCCAGGAGTACATAATATATTATATAGTGAGTGACCACCAGACACACAGTGCAGTTTATTTAATATATCCGTTCTCTGCCTGAAAAAAGCGATACACACAGTGACTCAGTCAGTCACATACCATATCTGTGTGCACTGCTCAGGCTCAGGCCAGTGTGCTGCATCATCTATATATATTATATATCTGTCTGACTGCTCAGCTCACACAGCTTATAATTGTGGGGGAGACTGGGGAGCACTACTGCAGTGCCAGTTATAGGTTATAGCAGGAGCCAGGAGTACATAATATTATATTAAAATTAAACAGTGCACACTTTTGCTGCAGGAGTGCCACTGCCAGTGTGACTAGTGACCAGTGACCTGACCACCAGTATATAATATTAGTAGTATACTATCTCTATATCAAACAGTCTATATTAGCAGCAGACACAGTACAGTGCGGTAGTTCACGGCTGTGGCTACCTCTGTGTCGGCACTCGGCAGCCCGTCCATAATTGTATATACCAGTGACCTAACCGTGTTTTTTTTTTCTTTCTTTATACATACATACTAGTTACGAGTATACTATCTCTTTATCAACCAGTCTATATATTAGCAGCAGACACAGTACAGTGCGGTAGTTCACGGCTGTGGCTACCTCTGTGTCGGCACTCGGCAGCCCGTCCATAATTGTATATACCACCTAACCGTGGTTTTTTTTTCTTTCTTTATACATACATACATACTAGTTACGAGTATACTATCTCTTTATCAACCAGTCTATATATTAGCAGCAGACACAGTACAGTGCGGTAGTTCACGGCTGTGGCTACCTCTGTGTCGGCACTCGGCAGCCCGTCCATAATTGTATATACCACCTAACCGTGGTTTTTTTTTCTTTCTTTATACATACATACTAGTTACGAGTATACTATCTCTTTATCAACCAGTCTATATATTAGCAGCAGACACAGTACAGTGCGGTAGTTCACGGCTGTGGCTACCTCTGTGTCGGCACTCGGCAGCCCGTCCATAATTGTATATACCACCTAACCGTGGTTTTTTTT
Organism: Pseudophryne corroboree; assembly: GCF_028390025.1. NCBI lineage: Eukaryota > Metazoa > Chordata > Amphibia > Anura > Myobatrachidae > Pseudophryne > Pseudophryne corroboree. Next base: position 813,114,917 of record NC_086449.1, on the reverse strand, counting down.
TCTTTCTTTATACATACATACTAGTTACGAGTATACTATCTCTTTATCAACCAGTCTATATATTAGCAGCAGACACAGTACAGTGCGGTAGTTCACGGCTGTGGCTACCTCTGTGTCGGCACTCGGCAGCCCGTCCATAATTGTATATACCACCTAACCGTGGTTTTTTTTTCTTTCTTTATACATACATACATACTAGTTACGAGTATACTATCTCTTTATCAACCAGTCTATATATTAGCAGCAGACACAGTACAGTGCGGTAGTTCACGGCTGTGGCTACCTCTGTGTCGGCACTCGGCAGCCCGTCCATAATTGTATATACCACCTAACCGTGGTTTTTTTTTCTTTCTTTATACATACATACTAGTTACGAGTATACTATCTCTTTATCAACCAGTCTATATATTAGCAGCAGACACAGTACAGTGCGGTAGTTCACGGCTGTGGCTACCTCTGTGTCGGCACTCGGCAGCCCGTCCATAATTGTATATACCACCTAACCGTGTTTTTTTTTTCTTTCTTTATACATACATACTAGTTACGAGTATACTATCTCTTTATCAACCAGTCTATATATTAGCAGCAGACACAGTACAGTGCGGTAGTTCACGGCTGTGGCTACCTCTGTGTCGGCACTCGGCAGCCCGTCCATAATTGTATACTAGTATCCAATCCATCCATCTCCATTGTTTACCTGAGGTGCCTTTTAGTTGTGCCTATTAAAATATGGAGAACAAAAATGTTGAGGTTCCAAAATTAGGGAAAGATCAAGATCCACTTCCACCTCGTGCTGAAGCTGCTGCCACTAGTCATGGCCGAGACGATGAAATGCCAGCAACGTCGTCTGCCAAGGCCGATGCCCAATGGCATAGTACAGAGCATGTCAAAACCAAAACACCAAATATCAGTAAAAAAAGGACTCCAAAACCTAAAATAAAATTGTCGGAGGAGAAGCGTAAACTTGCCAATATGCCATTTACCACACGGAGTGGCAAGGAACGGCTGAGGCCCTGGCCTATGTTCATGGCTAGTGGTTCAGCTTCACATGAGGATGGAAGCACTCAGCCTCTCGCTAGAAAACTGAAAAGACTCAAGCTGGCAAAAGCACCGCAAAGAACTGTGCGTTCTTTGAAATCCCAAATCCACAAGGAGAGTCCAATTGTGTCGGTTGCGATGCCTGACCTTCCCAACACTGGACGTGAAGAGCATGCGCCTTCCACCATTTGCACGCCCCCTGCAAGTGCTGGAAGGAGCACCCGCAGTCCAGTTCCTGATAGTCAGATTGAAGATGTCAGTGTTGAAGTACACCAGGATGAGGAGGATATGGGTGTTGCTGGCGCTGGGGAGGAAATTGACCAGGAGGATTCTGATGGTGAGGTGGTTTGTTTAAGTCAGGCACCCGGGGAGACACCTGTTGTCCGTGGGAGGAATATGGCCGTTGACATGCCAGGTGAAAATACCAAAAAAATCAGCTCTTCGGTGTGGAGGTATTTCACCAGAAATGCGGACAACAGGTGTCAAGCCGTGTGTTCCCTTTGTCAAGCTGTAATAAGTAGGGGTAAGGACGTTAACCACCTCGGAACATCCTCCCTTATACGTCACCTGCAGCGCATTCATAATAAGTCAGTGACAAGTTCAAAAACTTTGGGTGACAGCGGAAGCAGTCCACTGACCAGTAAATCCCTTCCTCTTGTAACCAAGCTCACGCAAACCACCCCACCAACTCCCTCAGTGTCAATTTCCTCCTTCCCCAGGAATGCCAATAGTCCTGCAGGCCATGTCACTGGCAATTCTGACGAGTCCTCTCCTGCCTGGGATTCCTCCGATGCATCCTTGCGTGTAACGCCTACTGCTGCTGGCGCTGCTGTTGTTGCCGCTGGGAGTCGATGGTCATCCCAGAGGGGAAGTCGTAAGCCCACTTGTACTACTTCCAGTAAGCAATTGACTGTTCAACAGTCCTTTGCGAGGAAGATGAAATATCACAGCAGTCATCCTACTGCAAAGCGGATAACTGAGTCCTTGACAACTATGTTGGTGTTAGACGTGCGTCCGGTATCCGCCGTTAGTTCACAGGGAACTAGACAATTTATTGAGGCAGTGTGCCCCCGTTACCAAATACCATCTAGGTTCCACTTCTCTAGGCAGGCGATACCGAGAATGTACACGGACGTCAGAAAAAGACTCACCAGTCTCCTAAAAAATGCAGTTGTACCCAATGTCCACTTAACCACGGACATGTGGACAAGTGGAGCAGGGCAGGGTCAGGACTATATGACTGTGACAGCCCACTGGGTAGATGTATGGACTCCCGCCGCAAGAACAGCAGCGGCGGCACCAGTAGCAGCATCTCGCAAACGCCAACTCTTTCCTAGGCAGGCTACGCTTTGTATCACCGCTTTCCAGAATACGCACACAGCTGAAAACCTCTTACGGCAACTGAGGAAGATCATCGCGGAATGGCTTACCCCAATTGGACTCTCCTGTGGATTTGTGGCATCGGACAACGCCAGCAATATTGTGTGTGCATTAAATATGGGCAAATTCCAGCACGTCCCATGTTTTGCACATACCTTGAATTTGGTGGTGCAGAATTTTTTAAAAAACGACAGGGGCGTGCAAGAGATGCTGTCGGTGGCCAGAAAAATTGCGGGACACTTTCGGCGTACAGGCACCACGTACAGAAGACTGGAGCACCACCAAAAACTACTGAACCTGCCCTGCCATCATCTGAAGCAAGAAGTGGTAACGAGGTGGAATTCAACCCTCTATATGCTTCAGAGGTTGGAGGAGCAGCAAAAGGCCATTCAAGCCTATACAATTGAGCACGATATAGGAGATGGAATGCACCTGTCTCAAGTGCAGTGGAGAATGATTTCAACGTTGTGCAAGGTTCTGATGCCCTTTGAACTTGCCACACGTGAAGTCAGTTCAGACACTGCCAGCCTGAGTCAGGTCATTCCCCTCATCAGGCTTTTGCAGAAGAAGCTGGAGGCATTGAAGAAGGAGCTAAAAGGGAGCAATTCCGCTAGGCATGTGGGACTTGTGGATGCAGCCCTTAATTCGCTTAACAAGGATTCACGGGTGGTCAATCTGTTGAAATCAGAGCACTACATTTTGGCCACCGTGCTCGATCCTAGATTTAAAGCCTACCTTGGATCTCTCTTTCCGGCAGACACAGGTCTGCTGGGGTTGAAAGACCTGCTGGTGACAAAATTGTCAAGTCAAGCGGAACGCGACCTGTCAACATCTCCTCCTTCACATCTCCCGCAACTGGGGGTGCGAGGAAAAGGCTCAGAATTCCGAGCCCACCCGCTGGCGGTGATGCAGGGCAGTCTGGAGCGACTGCTGATGCTGACATCTGGTCCGGACTGAAGGACCTGACAACGATTACGGACATGTCGTCTACTGTCACTGCATATGATTCTCTCAACATTGATAGAATGGTGGAGGATTATATGAGTGACCGCATCCAAGTAGGCACGTCACACAGTCCGTACTTATACTGGCAGGAAAAAGAGGCAATTTGGAGGCCCTTGCACAAACTGGCTTTATTCTACCTAAGTTGCCCTCCCACAAGTGTGTACTCCGAAAGAGTGTTTAGTGCCGCCGCTCACCTTGTCAGCAATCGGCGTACGAGGTTACATCCAGAAAATGTGGAGAAGATGATGTTCATTAAAATGAATTATAATCAATTCCTCCGCGGAGACATTGACCAGCAGCAATTGCCTCCACAAAGTACACAGGGAGCTGAGATGGTGGATTCCAGTGGGGACGAATTGATAATCTGTGAGGAGGGGGATGTACACGGTGATATATCGGAGGGTGAAGATGAGGTGGACATCTTGCCTCTGTAGAGCCAGTTTGTGCAAGGAGAGATTAATTGCTTCTTTTTTGGGGGGGGTCCAAACCAACCCGTCATATCAGTCACAGTCGTGTGGCAGACCCTGTCACTGAAATGATGGGTTGGTTAAAGTGTGCATGTCCTGTTTTGTTTATACAACATAAGGGTGGGTGGGAGGGCCCAAGGACAATTCCATCTTGCACCTCTTTTTTCTTTTCTTTTTCTTTGCATCATGTGCTGATTGGGGAGGGTTTTTGGAAGGGACATCCTGCGTGACACTGCAGTGCCACTCCTAGATGGGCCCGGTGGTTTGTGTCGGCCACTAGGGTCGCTAATCTTACTCACACAGTCAGCTACCTCATTGCGCCTCTTTTTTTCTTTGCGTCATGTGCTGTTTGGGGAGGGTTTTTTGGAAGGGACATCCTGCGTGACACTGCAGTGCCACTCCTAGATGGGCCCGGTGTTTGTGTCGGCCACTAGGGTCGCTAATCTTACTCACACAGTCAGCTACCTCATTGCGCCTCTTTTTTTCTTTGCGTCATGTGCTGTTTGGGGAGGGTTTTTTGGAAGGGACATCCTGCGTGACACTGCAGTGCCACTCCTAGATGGGCCCGGTGTTTGTGTCGGCCACTAGGGTCGCTATCTTACTCACACAGTCAGCTACCTCATTGCGCCTCTTTTTTTCTTTGCGTCATGTGCTGTTTGGGAGGGTTTTTTGGAAGGGACATCCTGCGTGACACTGCAGTGCCACTCCTAGATGTGCCCGGTGTTTGTGTCGGCCACTAGGGTCGCTAATCTTACTCACACAGCTACCTCATTGCGCCTCTTTTTTTCTTTGCGTCATGTGCTGTTTGGGGAGGGTTTTTTGGAAGGGCATCCTGCGTGACACTGCAGTGCCACTCCTAGATGGGCCCGGTGTTTGTGTCGGCCACTAGGGTCGCTAATCTTACTCACACAGCTACCTCATTGCGCCTCTTTTTTTCTTTGCGTCATGTGCTGTTTGGGGAGGGTTTTTTGGAAGGGACATCCTGCGTGACACTGCAGTGCCACTCCTAGATGGGCCCGGTGTTTGTGTCGGCCACTAGGGTCGCTAATCTTACTCACACAGTCAGCTACCTCATTGCGCCTCTTTTTTTCTTTGCGTCATGTGCTGTTGGGGAGGGTTTTTTGGAAGGGCCATCCTGCGTGACACTGCAGTGCCACTCCTAGATGGGCCCGGTGTTTGTGTCGGCCACTAGGGTCGCTAATCTTACTCACACAGCTACCTCATTGCGCCTCTTTTTTTCTTTGCGTCATGTGCTGTTTGGGGAGGGTTTTTTGGAAGGGACATCCTGCGTGACACTGCAGTGCCACTCCTAGATGGGCCCGGTGTTTGTGTCGGCCACTAGGGTCGCTAATCTTACTCACACAGCTACCTCATTGCGCCTCTTTTTTTCTTTGCGTCATGTGCTGTTTGGGGAGGGTTTTTTGGAAGGGCCATCCTGCGTGACACTGCAGTGCCACTCCTAGATGGGCCCGGTGTTTGTGTCGGCCACTAGGGTCGCTTATCTTACTCACACAGCGACCTCGGTGCAAATTTTAGGACTAAAAATAATATTGTGAGGTGTGAGGTATTCAGAATAGACTGAAAATGAGTGTAAATTATGGTTTTTGAGGTTAATAATACTTTGGGATCAAAATGACCCCCAAATTCTATGATTTAAGCTGTTTTTTAGTGTTTTTGGAAAAAAACACCCGAATCCAAACACACCCGAATCCGACAAAAAAAATTCGGTGAGGTTTTGCCAAAACGCGTTCGAACCCAAAACACGGCCGCGGAACCGAACCCAAACCAAAACACAAAACCCGAAAATTTCAGGCGCTCATCTCTAGTATGCACCCTTCTCGTTCGGGCACAAAAATCTAACTGAGGCTTGGAGGAGGGTCATGGGGGAGGAGCCAGTGCACACCAGGTAGTCCTAAAGCTTTTACTTTTGTGCCCAGTCTCCTGCGGAGCCGCTATTCCCCATGGTCCTGACAGAGTCCCAGCATCCACAAGGACATCAGAGAAATAGAATATTGTTTTTTGTAGCAGTACTACAAATCCCAGCAAGCCTCCCCCGCAAGCTGGTACTTGGAGAACCACAAGTACCAGCATGCGGTGGAAACACGGGCCTGCTGGTTCCTGTAGTACTACTACAAAAAAAATACCCAAATAAAAACAGAACTCACACACCTTGAAAGTAAAACTCTATTACATACATCCACACCTACATTCACACATACTTACATTTGTTCACAACGAGGGTCGGTCACTTCTCCAAGTAGAATCCATGGGGTACCTGAAAATAAAATTATACTCACAAAAATCCAGTGTAGATCGGTCCTCCTCTGAGCTTGTAATCCACGTACTTGGCAAAAAAACAAATAAAAAAAACCCGAACCACGCACTACAGGTACCAGCGGGCCCGTTTTTCCACCGCATGCTGGTACTTGTGGTTCTCCAAGTACCAGGCTTGCGGGGGAGGCTTGCTGGGACTTGTAGTACTGCTACAAAAAAACAATATTCCATTTTCTCATACGTCCTAGAGGATGCTGGGGACTCCAAAAGGACCATGGGGTATAGACGGATCCGCAGGAGCTTGGGCACACTATAAAGACAAACTGGGTGTGAACTGGCTCCTCCCTCTATGCCCTCCTCCAGACCTCAGTTAGACTTTGTGCCCAGGAGTGATGGGTCCCACACTAGGGGAGCTCTCCTGAGTTTCTCTGAAAGACTTTATTGTCAGGTTTTTTATTTTCAGGGAGACCTGCTGGCTACAGGCTCCCTGCAGCGTGGGAGTGAGGGGAGAGAAGCAGGACCTACTTCTGTGAGTTTCAAGGTTCTGCTTCTCGGCTACTGGACACCATTAGCTGCAGAGGGTTCGATCACTTGGTGCGCCTAGCTGCTTGTTCCCGGAGCCACGCCGTCACCCCCTCACAGAAGCCAGAAGAAAGAAGTCGGGTGAGTATTAGAAGAACAGAAGACTTGAGTGACGGCAGAAGACTTCAGTAACGGAGGTAGTGGTAGTGCTGCGCTCCATGCTCCTACACCAATGGCACTCACAGGGTGCAGGGCACTGGGGGGGAGCGCCCTGGGCAGCAGTTGCTGATTTCTTTTTAAAGCTGGCAAGAAAGCATTTGGGTGCCTGGGCACCATGTCTCCTACCCCCCGCCATTACTTCCCCGCCACTGGCTCCCACGGGTGCAGGGCGCTGGGGAGGGAGCGCCCTGAGCGGACATTTTACTGTTCTAGTGTGAGGTGCCGGGGCTCCGTTTCCTCGGATGCCCACCAGCAGTTTGTAGCGCTCTACGCGCCTTTTCTTCCCCGCTGCCGGCTCCTTGGGTGCAGGGCGCTGGGGGGGGGAGCGCCCTGGGCTGCATATGGCAAGTGATTGTGGTACTAAGCTGGCAGTGCCGGGGCTCCGTGTCCCGGACCCTGCCAGCGTGTTGTAGCGCACGGCACGCCGTTCCTGCACCGCTGCGGGCTCCAGGGGTGCAGGGCGCTTGGGGGGAGCGCCCTGGGCAGCATATTGCAAGTGATTGTTGTACTTAAGCTGGCGATGCCGGGGCTCCTTATCCCGGACCCCCGCCAGCGTGTTGTAGCGCAAAGCGCGCCATTCCTCCTCCGCCTTGGGCTCCATGGGTGCAGGGCGCTGGGGGGGAGCGCCCTGGGCAGCATATTGCAAGTGATTGTTGTACTTAAGCTGACGATGCCGGGGCTCCTTATCCCGGACCCCCGCCAGCGTGTTGTAGCGCACAGCGCGCCATTCCTCCTCCGCCGCGGGCTCCATGGGTGCAGGGCGCTGGGGGGGCGCCCTGGTCAGCATGTATTGAATCATCCCGGGCGGGGGAACATACCCGGACACCGGGTGTTGTCGGCACCGCAGCGTGCGCGCTGCGGTCCATCGCTCCCGCACACCAACGGTCTCCGTGGGTGTGGGGCACGGGGGGGGGGGACGCCCTGAGCTGCATTTTCTGTATAGGGGTATATACAGGGGGTTAATCCCTGTATATAAACCCCAACTCAATTTCTATATATATATATATATATATAGATCTGTTGAGAGGGTAAGCACGTCGGGAGGGGCAGAGCTTAGCCCTCATAGTCAGCGCCATTTTCCTCAGTTTCCCGCCAGAGGGGGGTGGGGGGGGCACAGTGTTTACGGCTATATGGTTGTCATATAGCATTATGTTTGATAATGGACGCATATTAATCACTCTTATATTACATAAATCACTGTTTCCTTGTTTGTACCCACTATTGGTTAGTCGACATATGTCAGCAAGGTGAGGGCTTTGTCATAAGCTGCTGTGGGGATAACTGTCGGCTTCGCCGGCATATGGCGGTACTTGTTCGGAAGATTGAGTATTAGCAAATGGGTGTTTGTATAAAACACGATAGGGGAGATACAATTGTTTATGGATGCCCTGTCGGCATCAACGGTATTTCCTGGGTAAAGAATTATCAGGCGGTTCTGGCCTTGTACCTGTATATATATGTATATGTATATGGGGGGGGGGGGAGTGTCATCAAAATTGTATTGGTATACGTCCCTCAGACCCCTCGGGGTTCCGTGTTTATTATTGTTTTTTCGTGCCCACTTACTATTTCTTGCTGTCGACATTTACTAAGTTTTCTGTCGACCGTAACATTCCTGGTAGATCCACATCGGGGGCATGTCAGTACATGGTCATACACATTCACAACACATTACTGTCACTAGGGACCTGACAGGTCTGGACAATCCACTTGCGTATGGGTTATATCTATATGTGTATATATGTAGATATAGGTTTTATATGCATGGTTAGGATATATGTGTTATTGTGTATTACTTGATGTATATCCATGAACTAGGTGATTCATCGCGCCCTACGGGCGCTCTTCACACCGTCGGTTGGGGCTACGCCCCGTTAACCCCTGCACGCCTTTGAACATACACAGGCCAGTAGATAGGTGGTCAAGAGGTGCTGCGGGTGGGGAAGGGGAGGGTGTGGTAGGTCTGCGAATGGGGGAAGGCAAAGCCGGATTAAGACCATGGGGGGCCCGGGGTGCTTTAGACAGTGGGGTTCCTATTGAAGAGAGGGATGGGGGGTGCACCTATTAACGGGGCCTAATTCCCACCATGCGCCCTCGGGCCGGGAGGGCCCGACTATAAATGGCCACGGGCCGAGAGGGCCCGACTACATACCCACAGGCCGGGAGGGCCTGACTGTACCTACGGGCCTAGTGCCCGATCTCTGACGGTCTAGGGAGGAAAGGGGGGGTGAGTGAGAAACCACCTCACTGAGGCCTCACCTGGTCCGGGTCATCTTCCATCAGGAGCACGGCGTCTTCCGGCCTTTTCAGCGGGCACCGGACCTCTTCTCCCTCCATCCCGCTGTTCACCGCTCTTCAGCGCGGCCTCCCTCTTCGGCTCTCGCTCGGTGTCTTCTGCGCTCTTCCGCGCGGTCGTCTTCTTCGGCTCCCGCCCAGCATCTGACGTCAGATGGCGTGGGCGGGGCCAATGACCCGGCGAGACAATCTGATTAGCCGGCGCCCTGCGAGCCATGATTTACTAGCGGGCGGGGCGGGAAAAGAACTCCCGCCGCCAGCGCTTCAGATTGGCTGGCAAAACGGCGCCAAGTTTGAAGCGCCGCTGCCTGTCGCCACTTCCAGTCTGGTGCAAGGAAACACCTGGTCCCTGCACCGGAGCTCTGATGTGCCCTGGAACACAGGTCACATCTCTACAGCACTACAGATCGGATCGGAAGAGAGATCCGATCTGTGGTGTGGCAGGGGGCCCTTTTGGAAAGGGGGGCCCGGGGATAGGTATCCCCGGGACCCTCCGTTAATCCGGCTCTAGGGAAGGTGTGGGTGGGGGCCGGAGGTGCTGTAGTTGGAGGAGTGGCGGCTGCGGGGGTGCGGATGCGCTGCAGCAGGGGAGGGGTGTGATGCGGGTGTGGGTGATACGGATGGGGGAGGGGGTGGGAGTGCCATGGGTGTTGGAGGGACGTGTGTGGGGGGTGGATGTGGTGTATGCTGTGGGTGGGAGGGGGGGCGTATGTGGTGGATGCTGTGGGTGTCGCGGGTGGGAGAGGGCCGGGTGGGGTGGAGCATGGGGAGGGGAGAGGTGGGTATGGGGGGGGGAGGTGCAGGGGTGCTGCAGGTGGGGGAGGGGTGTGGATGCTACGGGTGGGGGAGGGGTGTGTGCCGCGGGTGGGGGACGGATGTCGTGGATGCTGCGGGTGGGGGAGGGGCTGGTGGGGTGTTGGTGTAGCGAGGAGGAGAGGTGGGTATGGGGGGAGGTGCTGTGGGTGGGGGAGGGGGGAGGGGTGCTACGGTTGGGGGAGGGAGTGCAGAGGGAAGGAGGGGGGAGTACCGCTGGTGGGGGGCGGATGTGGTGGATGGTGTGGGTTCGGCGGGTGGGGTGGATAAGGGGGTGCCGCGGGTGGGGTGGAGGGTGCGTGGGTGTAGGGGGGGTGCCGCGGGTGGGGGAGAGAGAGGGTGGGTTTTTTGGGTTGTGGGTGCTACGGGTGGGGGATGGATGTGGTGGGTGCCACGGGTGGGGGAGGGGTAGGGGGGTTCTGCGGATGAGGGGGGGTGCTACAGGAGGGGGCGGGAGTGCTGCTGGTGGTGGAGGGACGTGTGCCGCGGATGTGGTGGATGCTGTGGGTGCCGCGGGTGGGGGAGGGGTGGGGGGTGCACCAGGTGGGGGTGGGGACGGGAGTGCAGTGGTTGGGTGAGGGGTGTGTGCCGCGGGTGGGGTGGTTGCTGTGGTTACCGCGGGTGGGAGGGTGCGGGGTGCCGCGGGCCATGTGGTGCGGGTGGGAGGGGGGCGTGAGCCGTGTTCCGTGGGTGGGGGGCTGATGTGTTGGATGCTGTGGGTGGAAGGAGGGCCGTGCGCCGCGGGTGTCGCGGATGTGGTGGATGCTATGGGTGCCACGGGTGGGGGAGGGGTAGGGGGGGTTCTGCGGGTGGGGGAGGGGCGGGAGGTTCTACAGGAGGGGACGGGAGTGCTGCGGGTGTTGGAGGGGAGTGTGGGGTGGAGGGTGCGGGGGGAGAAGTGGTATGGGGGTGGTGCGGGGGTGCCGCGGGTGGGGGAGGGGTGGGGGGTGCACCAGGTGGGGGAGGGAACGGGAGTGCAGTGGTTGGGTGAGGGGTGTGTGCCGCGGGTGGGGTGGATGCTGTGGTTACCGCGGGTGGGAGGGTGCGGGGTGCCGCGGGCCATATGGTGCGGGTGGGAGGGGGGCGTGAGCCGTGTTCCGCGGGTGGGGGGCTGATGTGTTGGATGCTGTGGGTGGAAGGAGGGCCGTGCGCCGCGGGTGTCGCGGATGTGGTGGATGCTATGGGTGCCACGGGTGGGGGAGGGGTAGGGGGGGTTCTGCGGGTGGGGGAGGGGCGGGAGGTGCTACAGGAGGGGACGGGAGTGCTGCGGGTGTTGGAGGGGAGTGTGGGGTGGAGGATGCAGGGGGAGAAGTGGTATGGGGGTGGTGCGGGGGTGCTGCGGGTGGGGGAGGGGTGGGGGTGCAGCAGGTGGGGGAGGGGACGGGAGTGCAGTGGTTGGGTGAGAGGTGTGTGCCGCGGGTGGAAGGAGGTCCGTGCGGCGCGGGTGGGATGCGGTGTGCGGTGCGGGTGGGAGGAGGGCCGTGCAGCGCGGGTGGGATGTGGTGTGTGCCGCGGGTGAAAGGAGAGCCATGCGCCGCGGGTGGGGTGAATGCTGTGGGAGGGGGGGCCTCCGGACTGTGCGGTGACGGCGAGTCCGGCTTACAGTCCCCGCTCCCGGGCTGCAGGATCACCAGGGTACGTACAGGGAGTGTACGGGGAGGAGAGAGACAGGGCACTGGGCGGAGACGGGGCGGGGATGGGCGGACCGAGGGAGGGGACTGTTCCTGCCCTGCATGCAGCCACTGTGACTCCGCCCAGCGTTACAGGCACAGAGTCACAGACTAAGGCAAATATATAGGAGATGTGCCCCCAGTAGTAGTACCGTCCTTATACATAATGCCCCCCCAGTAGTAGTAGCATCCTTACATGTAATGCCCTTCCAGTAGTAGTAGCACCGTCCTTATACATAATGCCCCCCAGTAGTAATAGAGTCCTTATACATAATGCCCCCCCAGTAGTAGCGTCCTTATATGTAATGCCCCCCAGTATTAGTAGCGTCCTTATACGTAATGCCCCCCCATAGTAGTAGCGTCCTTATACGTAATGCCCCCCAGTATTAGTAGCGTCCTTATACGTAATGCCCCCCCATAGTAGTAGCGTCCTTATACGTAATGCCCCCCATAGTAGTAGCGTCCTTATACGTAATGCCCCCCCCTATAGTAGTCGCGTCCTTATATGTAATGCCCCCCCATAGTAGTAGCGTCCTTATATGTAATGCCCCCCAGTATTAGTAGTGTCCTTATACGTAATGCCCCCCCATAGTAGTAGCGTCCTTATACGTAATGCCCCCCCTATAGTAGTAGCGTCCTTATATGTAATGCCCCCCCTATAGTAGTAGCGTCCTTATATGTAATGCCCCCCATAGTAGTAGCGTCCTTATATGTAATGCCCCCCAGTATTAGTAGCGTCCTTATACGTAATGCCCCCCCATAGTAGTAGTGTCCTTATACGTAATGCCCCCCTATAGTAGTAGCGTCCTTATACGTAGTGCCCCCCTATAGTAGTAGTGTCCTTATACGTAATGCCCCCCTATAGTAGTAGTGTCCTTGCATGTAATGGCCCCCCCAGCAGTGGCGTCCATAAAGTGCGCACACACAGACATACCTCACACACACACAATTCACACATATACACACACACACACCACCATGCACACACACACACACACACCCTCACTATATATATATACACACACACACACACACACCACCCCAGTACACACACACACACACCCACTATATATACACACACACACACACACACACACACATTTCTCTCTCACCCTCCACTTACCAAGTCTGTCTGGCCGTCACTGCAATGCTGATTCCACCACTGTTCAGCTGTCTGGTCCCGTGTAGCTCCGCCCCTCTATTCCGTGTAGCTCCTCCCCTTCGTGACGTCATAGCTCCGCCCCATTTTCGGGACCCCCGCACTGCACAGCACACAGCCCGCTGTCACAGGTGATTGTGGGGGGGGGGACAGGCACAGCAGCCGGCAGCCTCACCTCCTGTACTGTAAGGTAGGGTCTTGCATCTGACTGCTGCTGGCACTGGGTATGGGGTAGCTCCCTGCAGCAGATGCAGTTGACTCCGCCCAGCTCTGTGACTCCGCCCAGCGTTACGAGCACAGAGTCACAGATATAGGCAAATATATAGGAGATGCTGAAATAATGGTATTCTTATCATGTGCTGGTCGCTCTGTTGATTAAGCTCTAGATTGGCCGTGACGAGTTGGTTTCGATCCTCTCAAGGAGTCCGAATATTATTCTCTTCACAACGCGGAGAGAAACTTATGACAGTCAACTCCTGGTCGACGCAGAGCTCAGACGCAAGGATCATATACAGGCAGCTAAGTAAAATGTTATTTCTATACTTTGACCTTGTATGCACTGTATGCACTTGAGGGAGTGTGGTAGTCGGATAAGCATCCGATAGAATTATCCTACCCAGAGTGGGTAGCCTTGCCTAGGTGTATTTTCCCTTACAGCAGGCTGCCACGTGACAGCAGGAGGTGTGACCGGAAAAATGCGGAGGAGGTTTCCGGGAGATAACAACACAATATTCCTGGCGCTGCAATTGTCGGCTTTGAAAGCAGCTCTCTCTGGGGTACTAGGTCATTTACCCCAATATAGATCAAGAAAAATACAATATGAGAGTGCGCTTATCAAATCCAATGTAGATTTTATTATATTAAAAAATGTTTTAAAAACTTAATATTGTATACATGCAATTCTATATAATCTAATATCAGCCGGCCGGCTATATACAAAGACTTATTTCCAATATAGTATAGACAATACTGGCATATAATCAAAACACATTTCCTAAGTATTTAAATTTTCATTGTACTGAGTTCTTATCAGCAGCTCCAGTCTGTCTGCACAAGTCCATGTATATACGAAAAAATGTTTAGCAGCTTATTGCATCAATTATATTAATTAGCAATCTCTTAAACAAATATTGACGCCAAGTAGGTAGTTTAGTAATGATCTAAACCACAGTTTTCCTCACAGCTGAACAGTTCCATTAAGGCAGTTCGTATAAATTTTGTTACAACTGTAACTATTGAAATTACTATGTATCAGGTTGAAATTTGTGTACCGTACAGAGTGCTTCTGTTAACCGGCTTGCAGGCATACATACGGCGTCCCTCCTGGTTAGTGTTTCTCGTCACTGTCCGTTCACTTTGGAGGGGAATCACTTCATATGTCACTCGCCGTTTCTTATCCTCCCGGCGGCTAGCCGTGCGGCTGGAATATTTCCTCGTCAGCCTTACTGGAGGTTATAGAACTTGTCAGCAGAGAAGGCATACACAACCCCGCGCCTTCGGGGTGTTAGCAGTCACCGACCAGTTGATGTGCACAATGCTGCGGTCTGTATGAGAGTGTCTGACAGACGCGTTTCCCCGCCTACTCGAGAGCATCGGCGGCTTCCTCAGTGTCATTCTTTTTACTCTCTATTGCTTCCTTTAAATAACCATATGGATGATATACACATGTGCAATAAGGCCATTTCACTGATTTTCTTTGCTTATTAACCCTATACTACCCTATTAGTGTGTATTCACTTATCACAAAATATGTATACCTGCAGCAAAACAATTATTTAATTATCTTCTTTTTTAGGATCACAATTTAAATCATAATACTGGAATTATATTTATATAAAAAAGAGCCACTATATATAAATACCACTACATATAACTAAATAATAATAATAATAATTATGTATATATAAGATAAATACCATAATTAAAATAAGCTAAATTAAGATATAATAAATTACAATAAATTACAACTAAAAATAGAGACACGCATACATATAAGGGGGACAGCTACAGAATCTTGTATGTATGTGTATTCATTTCATATTGAATGTAATACATATATATATTTAATTAATCATACATATCGCTGTCACCCTAATACCACTAATAATGGACCTATATATTTAAACAATAACCACACAGGGAATTATTATATTTTACTCATTACAAACATCATCATATTTTTCTGATATTTCCCCAAAAAATACATTTGGAGCACAAAGGTGTATAACATTTTTCTTCTAATTTATGGTGAATATAATGAATTAATATACCAGTATAAACATGTAGATACTATTTATTACATATTTTATTTAGAATACATGTCATGATTTTATAAGCAATTTTGTATGTCAATGGGCCATTAGAAATTTATATACAATCCTAAGTGGGAACTACATATAGTGTATATCCCTCTATATCCCATTTAGTTCTACAGTATCATTGAGGCCCAATGGGACCATGGTATCCATTCTAAATATCCAATAGGCCTCTCGCCTCCGAAGTCTATTGAATCGGTCTCCTCCTCTATTAGTCATCTTTGTTTGTTCAATACCTATCTTAGTTATATTTTCCCATTTCCCATTTTGACACTGTATAACATGATCTGATAGGGAGTGTTTTGCTCCTTTCATTATATTCCTCCTGTGCTCCATATATCTTACATGCAATGTTCTTGTGGTTCGTCCGATATATTGTTTTCCACATTGACATGAAATTAAATAAATAACATATGTGGACATGCAATTAATGAAATCTTTAATGGCGAAGGACTCACTTGTTGTAAAAGACTGAAAGTTAATACTCTTTCTGGGTATATTGTTACACGACTGACAGTTACTTTTTCCACACTTATGGTATCCTGGTGGCCTCACAGGAAGCCAGGTACTAGGTATATCTGAAATAGATTTCTTACCTTTCACAAAATTACTTGGCACTAAGATCTTGTGCAGATTATCCGCTTTTCTAAAAATGGTACCCCCTGTTGGATTGATGTATGGTTTTAATACATCATCCAGAAGTAATAATGAAGTGTTTTTCTTGATGACCTGACTAATTCTATGTGCACTGCTGTTATATTGTGTGATGAAGGATAAACTTCTATCTTTCTTATTTTCATTACTTTCTTCTACCAATTTTGGTCTAAGTAATGTAGCTCTTTCTATTTTTTCTACCTCTGAATAGGCTTTATCCAACAATGTTTGTGGGTAGCCCTGTTCGGAGAATGATTCCATGAGTTTTTTTGCTTGAACCTGATATGAGAGAACAGACGTACAGTTACGTCTTAATCTGACAAATTGACCCCTGGGGATGTTGTCCTTCCAACACTGCTTATGGGAGCTTTTATAGTTTAAATATCTATTTTGATCCACTTCCTTGATAAAAGTTTTTGTGACTAAAGTGTCATTCTCAATAGATAGCTCTATATCCAAAAAACTAATATTTGTAGTGCTATGGTGAGATGTGAATTTGAGACCATATTCATTATTATTCAAACTACTAGTGAAACTGTGAAGTGTTTCTAACGTGCCACCCCAAACAATAAATAAGTCATCTATAAAACGGCCATAGTAGACCAAATCCGCCCCGAGCCCCCTCCCCCATACATGTTCGTCCTCAAAGGCTCCCATGTAGAGGTTGGCGAAACTCGGAGCGAATCTGGCCCCCATCGCCGCACCACGTATCTGTAAATAATACTGATTGTCAAACATAAAATAATTATGTGATAATATAAATGTTATCGCTTCCACAACAAAGACACGTAGAGAGTCCATAAGATTACCTTGCTTCAAATAATAATCTACCACAGAAACCCCTTTTGAGTGTGGTATATTCGAACATAGTGCTTCTACGTCGCACGTAACTAAATAATAATGTTTTTTCCATGTAATTTTATTTATGAGGTTTAAAAAATGCTGTGTGTCCTTTATATGCGACCTTAGGCTCTCCACGTGTCCATGCAAGTGATGGTCGACAAAAAATGATAGGTTATTTGTCAGTGACCCAACACCAGAAATTATAGGTCGTCCCGGTGGATTAGTGAGTGACTTGTGAATTTTTGGTAAAACATAAAATGTGGGTGTGATAGGGTGTGCACAAAGTAAAAAATCAAATATTTCTTTGGATATAGAGCCATCTTCCATAGCCTGATCAAGCAGTCCCATATATTGTTTTTGGAATAGGGCGGTGGGATTTGCATCCATTTTAACATAGAATTTTGTGTCCACCAATTGTCTAGAACATTCTAAGACATAATTTTCCGTATCTAAGATTACAATCCCACCGCCCTTATCCGCTGATTTTATTATGATTGATGAGTCTTCTCGCAGTGATTTCATGGCCAAACGCTCCCCAGGGGTCAGGTTATCCCAATATCTCCCATCATCCGACTTTTCGCAGATATCCTTAAATTTAGCAAGTGTGGATTTGTAAAAACTATCCACAAAAGGACCCTTATATGATAAAGGGTAAAAATCTGTTTTCTTTTTAAACTTATTTGTCCTTACATCAAATAATGGGATTGTTGTCTCTGGATCACCTCCATCTATGGCCCCCTCCTGTCCCAAGCACTCGAGGATCTCCCTTACATAATCATCATCCGCATCAAGTACTATAGGAACTTCATCGCTTAGGTTCTTTTTTAGACCTTTAAGTGCGAAGTATCTTTTTCTGCTAAGTGTGCGGGTATAGCGATTTAGATCCACGAATAGTTGGAACAGGTTTGGCCTAGCCGCAGGTGCATAATTAAGGCCTTTTTCAAGTAATACTATTTCCTCCTCTGTTAAGATTCTTTTAGATAAATTAAATATGCCTTTCCTTTTTCCACCTTTAGTTACCTTCTGCACAGTGTTTTGAATCTGTTTTCTTCCTCTCCCTCCTCTACATCCTCTACTTCTCTGTTTCTTCCTCTCTTTTTCTGGTAATTGGTTGTATGCCACATGTTGGATCCCTGGCGTCTGTCTAAAAAACCATGATTACCTGGTGTAGAGTCCTGTTCATCTTCAGTTTCAGAGGGCCTAACTTTTCTGCTGGTGGAATTTTCCTTTTTAGATTCATCTAATACCTGGTACCTATTTTTATGCGTATAATCTGTTCTCTTATTATAATATGGGGCTTTGGGCCCTGATCTTCCCTCTCCATTATTTCTATCCCATTGTTGAGTTCTATTTTGTCGTCTGAAGGGTGTGTTCTTCCTATATCTTTCTTTAGGTGTAAAATGGTTAAATTGTTTATATTGGCCATATGTATTTGTTTTTCTATAATCACGAGACACACCCTTCTCATAGTCTGTAACGTCTCTTTCCATTTTGTGTTCCTTTCTATCCACTAATGTTTGTTCAAATTCTAATAGTTTTTTGTTAACTTTGGAGTCTCTCTCCTTAAATTCATCTAATTTTTCATATCCCTTTAATGTCAAATGTACTTTTTCAATTTCCGCTTGTAACTCTTGTACTTTTTGTTCCCTATACTTAATAAGTAGTAACATAAGTTGTTTGGAACAATTATCTAATGTGGTATTCCATTGGTCCGTAAAGGTCCTATCTTCCTTAAAGGTGGACTCCTTTAGGATTCTAAGACCCCTAGGGATAAGACCCCCATCTACATATTTTTGTAATGATATTTGGTCCCACCAGTGCTTGGTTTCAGAGACACATAGGTTCTCCAATTTATTGAACCACCCATGCATCTCTGCCACCGCCCCAGTACTTTCTTCTCTATTAGTGGTAATTTTACCTTTTAAATATAAATCTCTTCTTTCAAGTCTATTGGTTATGCACATTAATTGTGCCATAGTTACTATACCCAAATATAGTTATCCCTAAACAATTGTATGCGTGTCTCTATAAAACCACAGCTAAATATACTCACAATACTTTGGCTCTTAAATTGTGATCTATAATCCACAATCAATTGCAGCTGCCTGGATGACCAAAACTAGGAAAAAACAACACAATATTCCTGGCGCTGCAATTGTCGGCTTTGAAAGCAGCTCTCTCTGGGGTACTAGGTCATTTACCCCAATATAGATCAAGAAAAATACAATATGAGAGTGCGCTTATCAAATCCAATGTAGATTTTATTATATTAAAAATTTTTAAAAAAACTTAATATTGTATACATGCAATTCTATATAATCTAATATCAGCCGGCCGGCTATATACAAAGACTTATTTCCAATATAGTATAGACAATACTGGCATATAATCAAAACACATTTCCTAAGTATTTAAATTTTCATTGTACTGAGTTCTTATCGGCAGCTCCAGTCTGTCTGCACAAGTCCATGTATATACGAAAAAATGTTTAGCAGCTTATTGCATCAATTATATTAATTAGCAATCTCTTAAACAAATATTGACGCCAAGTAGGTAGTTTAGTAATGATCTAAACCACAGTTTTCCTCACAGCTGAACAGTTCCATTAAGGCAGTTCGTATAAATTTTGTTACAACTGTAACTATTGAAATTACTATGTATCAGGTTGAAATTTGTGTACCGTACAGAGTGCTTCTGTTAACCGGCTTGCAGGCATACATACGGCGTCCCTCCTGGTTAGTGTTTCTCGTCACTGTCCGTTCACTTTGGAGGGGAATCACTTCATATGTCACTCGCCGTTTCTTATCCTCCCGGCGGCTAGCCGTGCGGCTGGAATATTTCCTCGTCAGCCTTACTGGAGGTTATAGAACTTGTCAGCAGAGAAGGCATACACAACCCCGCGCCTTCGGGGTGTTAGCAGTCACCGACCAGTTGATGTGCACAATGCTGCGGTCTGTATGAGAGTGTCTGACAGACGCGTTTCCCCGCCTACTCGAGAGCATCGGCGGCTTCCTCAGTGTCATTCTTTTTACTCTCTATTGCTTCCTTTAAATAACCATATGGATGATATACACATGTGCAATAAGGCCATTTCACTGATTTTCTTTGCTTATTAACCCTATACTACCCTATTAGTGTGTATTCACTTATCACAAAATATGTATACCTGCAGCAAAACAATTATTTAATTATCTTCTTTTTTAGGATCACAATTTAAATCATAATACTGGAATTATATTTATATAAAAAAGAGCCACTATATATAAATACCACTACATATAACTAAATAATAATAATAATAATTATGTATATATAAGATAAATACCATAATTAAAATAAGCTAAATTAAGATATAATAAATTACAATAAATTACAACTAAAAATAGAGACACGCATACATATAAGGGGGACAGCTACAGAATCTTGTATGTATGTGTATTCATTTCATATTGAATGTAATACATATATATATTTAATTAATCATACATATCGCTGTCACCCTAATACCACTAATAATGGACCTATATATTTAAACAATAACCACACAGGGAATTATTATATTTTACTCATTACAAACATCATCATATTTTTCTGATATTTCCCCAAAAAATACATTTAGAGCACAAAGGTGTATAACATTTTTCTTCTAATTTATGGTGAATATAATGAATTAATATACCAGTATAAACATGTAGATACTATTTATTACATATTTTATTTAGAATACATGTCATGATTTTATAAGCAATTTTGTATGTCAATGGGCCATTAGAAATTTATATACAATCCTAAGTGGGAACTACATATAGTGTATATCCCTCTATATCCCATTTAGTTCTACAGTATCATTGAGGCCCAATGGGACCATGGTATCCATTCTAAATATCCAATAGGCCTCTCGCCTCCGAAGTCTATTGAATCGGTCTCCTCCTCTATTAGTCATCTTTGTTTGTTCAATACCTATCATAGTTATATTTTCCCATTTCCCATTTTGACACTGTATAACATGATCTGATAGGGGGTGTTTTGCTCCTTTCATTATATTCCTCCTGTGCTCCATATATCTTACATGCAATGTTCTTGTGGTTCGTCCGATATATTGTTTTCCACATTGACATGAAATTAAATAAATAACATATGTGGACATGCAATTAATGAAATCTTTAATGGCGAAGGACTCACTTGTTGTAAAAGACTGAAAGTTAATACTCTTTCTGGGTATATTGTTACACGACTGACAGTTACTTTTTCCACACTTATGGTATCCTGGTGGCCTCACAGGAAGCCAGGTACTAGGTATATCTGAAATAGATTTCTTACCTTTCACAAAATGACTTGGCACTAAGATCTTGTGCAGATTATCCGCTTTTCTAAAAATGGTACCCCCTGTTGGATTGATGTATGGTTTTAATACATCATCCAGAAGTAATAATGAAGTGTTTTTCTTGATGACCTGACTAATTCTATGTGCACTGCTGTTATATTGTGTGATGAAGGATAAACTTCTATCTTTCTTATTTTCATTACTTTCTTCTACCAATTTTGGTCTAAGTAATGTAGCTCTTTCTATTTTTTCTACCTCTGAATAGGCTTTATCCAACAATGTTTGTGGGTAGCCCTGTTCGGAGAATGATTCCATGAGTTTTTTTGCTTGAACCTGATATGAGAGAACAGACGTACAGTTACGTCTTAATCTGACAAATTGACCCCTGGGGATGTTGTCCTTCCAACACTGCTTATGGGAGCTTTTATAGTTTAAATATCTATTTTGATCCACTTCCTTGATAAAAGTTTTTGTGACTAAAGTGTCATTCTCAATAGATAGCTCTATATCCGAAAAACTAATATTTGTAGTGCTATGGTGAGATGTGAATTTGAGACCATATTCATTATTATTCAAACTACTAGTGAAACTGTGAAGTGTTTCTAACGTGCCACCCCAAACAATAAATAAGTCATCTATAAAACGGCCATAGTAGACCAAATCCGCCCCGAGCCCCCTCCCCCATACATGTTCGTCCTCAAAGGCTCCCATGTAGAGGTTGGCGAAACTCGGAGCGAATCTGGCCCCCATCGCCGCACCACGTGTCTGTAAATAATACTGATTGTCAAACATAAAATAATTATGTGATAATATAAATTTTATCGCTTCCACAACAAAGACACGTAGAGAGTCCATAAGATTACCTTGCTTCAAATAATAATCTACCACAGAAACCCCTTTTGAGTGTGGTATATTCGAATATAGTGCTTCTACGTCGCACGTAACTAAATAATAATGTTTTTTCCATGTAATTTTATTTATGAGGTTTAAAAAATGCTGTGTGTCCTTTATATGCGACCTTAGGCTCTCCACGTGTCCATGCAAGTGATGGTCGACAAAAAATGATAGGTTATTTGTCAGTGACCCAACACCAGAAATTATAGGTCGTCCCGGTGGATTAGTGAGTGACTTGTGAATTTTTGGTAAAACATAAAATGTGGGTGTGATAGGGTGTGCACAAAGTAAAAAATCAAATATTTCTTTGGATATAGAGCCATCTTCCATAGCCTGATCAAGCAGTCCCATATATTGTTTTTGGAATAGGGCGGTGGGATTTGCATCCATTTTAACATAGAATTTTGTGTCCACCAATTGTCTAGAACATTCTAAGACATAATTTTCCGTATCTAAGATTACAATCCCACCGCCCTTATCCGCTGATTTTATTATGATTGATGAGTCTTCTCGCAGTGATTTCATGGCCAAACGCTCCCCAGGGGTCAGGTTATCCCAATATCTCCCATCATCCGACTTTTCGCAGATATCCTTAAATTTAGCAAGTGTGGATTTGTAAAAACTATCCACAAAAGGACCCTTATATGATAAAGGGTAAAAATCTGTTTTCTTTTTAAACTTATTTGTCCTTACATCAAATAATGGGATTGTTGTCTCTGGATCACCTCCATCTATGGCCCCCTCCTGTCCCAAGCACTCGAGGATCTCCCTTACATAATCATCATCCGCATCAAGTACTATAGGAACTTCATCGCTTAGGTTCTTTTTTAGACCTTTAAGTGCGAAGTATCTTTTTCTGCTAAGTGTGCGGGTATAGCGATTTAGATCCACGAATAGTTGGAACAGGTTTGGCCTAGCCGCAGGTGCATAATTAAGGCCTTTTTCAAGTAATACTATTTCCTCCTCTGTTAAGATTCTTTTAGATAAATTAAATATGCCTTTCCTTTTTCCACCTTTAGTTACCTTCTGCACGGTGTTTTGAATCTGTTTTCTTCCTCTCCCTCCTCTACATCCTCTACTTCTCTGTTTCTTCCTCTCTTTTTCTGGTAATTGGTTGTATGCCACATGTTGGATCCCTGGCGTCTGTCTAAAAAAACATGATTACCTGGTGTAGAGTCCTGTTCATCTTCAGTTTCAGAGGGCCTAACTTTTCTGCTGGTGGAATTTTCCTTTTTAGATTCATCTAATACCTGGTACCTATTTTTATGCGTATAATCTGTTCTCTTATTATAATATGGGGCTTTGGGCCCTGATCTTCCCTCTCCATTATTTCTATCCCATTGTTGAGTTCTATTTTGTCGTCTGAAGGGTGTGTTCTTCCTATATCTTTCTTTAGGTGTAAAATGGTTAAATTGTTTATATTGGCCATATGTATTTGTTTTCTATAATCACGAGACACACCCTTCTCATAGTCTGTAACGTCTCTTTCCATTTTGTGTTCCTTTCTATCCACTAATGTTTGTTCAAATTCTAATAGTTTTTTGTTAACTTTGGAGTCTCTCTCCTTAAATTCATCTAATTTTTCATATCCCTTTAATGTCAAATGTACTTTTTCAATTTCCGCTTGTAACTCTTGTACTTTTTGTTCCCTATACTTAATAAGTAGTAACATAAGTTGTTTGGAACAATTATCTAATGTGGTATTCCATTGGTCCGTAAAGGTGCTCTAAATGTATTTTTTGGGGAAATATCAGAAAAATATGATGATGTTTGTAATGAGTAAAATATAATAATTCCCTGTGTGGTTATTGTTTAAATATATAGGTCCATTATTAGTGGTATTAGGGTGACAGCGATATGTATGATTAATTAAATATATATATGTATTACATTCAATATGAAATGAATACACATACATACAAGATTCTGTAGCTGTCCCCCTTATATGTATGCGTGTCTCTATTTTTAGTTGTAATTTATTGTAATTTATTATATCTTAATTTAGCTTATTTTAATTATGGTATTTATCTTATATATACATAATTATTATTATTATTATTTAGTTATATGTAGTGGTATTTATATATAGTGGCTCTTTTTTATATAAATATAATTCCAGTATTATGATTTAAATTGTGATCCTAAAAAAGAAGATAATTAAATAATTGTTTTGCTGCAGGTATACATATTTTGTGATAAGTGAATACACACTAATAGGGTAGTATAGGGTTAATAAGCAAAGAAAATCAGTGAAATGGCCTTATTGCACATGTGTATATCATCCATATGGTTATTTAAAGGAAGCAATAGAGAGTAAAAAGAATGACACTGAGGAAGCCGCCGATGCTCTCGAGTAGGCGGGGAAACGCGTCTGTCAGACACTCTCATACAGACCGCAGCATTGTGCACATCAACTGGTCGGTGACTGCTAACACCCCGAAGGCGCGGGGTTGTGTATGCCTTCTCTGCTGACAAGTTCTATAACCTCCAGTAAGGCTG
Source organism: Pseudophryne corroboree (assembly GCF_028390025.1). Lineage (NCBI taxonomy): Eukaryota > Metazoa > Chordata > Amphibia > Anura > Myobatrachidae > Pseudophryne > Pseudophryne corroboree. The sequence continues at coordinate 813,090,546 of NC_086449.1, read as the reverse complement.
ACGAGGAAATATTCCAGCCGCACGGCTAGCCGCCGGGAGGATAAGAAACGGCGAGTGACATATGAAGTGATTCCCCTCCAAAGTGAACGGACAGTGACGAGAAACACTAACCAGGAGGGACGCCGTATGTATGCCTGCAAGCCGGTTAACAGAAGCACTCTGTACGGTACACAAATTTCAACCTGATACATAGTAATTTCAATAGTTACAGTTGTAACAAAATTTATACGAACTGCCTTAATGGAACTGTTCAGCTGTGAGGAAAACTGTGGTTTAGATCATTACTAAACTACCTACTTGGCGTCAATATTTGTTTAAGAGATTGCTAATTAATATAATTGATGCAATAAGCTGCTAAACATTTTTTCGTATATACATGGACTTGTGCAGACAGACTGGAGCTGCTGATAAGAACTCAGTACAATGAAAATTTAAATACTTACGAAATGTGTTTTGATTATATGCCAGTATTGTCTATACTATATTGGAAATAAGTCTTTGTATATAGCCGGCCGGCTGATATTAGATTATATAGAATTGCATGTATACAATATTAAGTTTTTTTTAAAAATTTTAATATAATAAAATCTACATTGGATTTGATAAGCGCACTCTCATATTGTATTGTAGTTTCCGGGAGATGCTGGTGGGAGGCATACAGCTGTTTGGTGTGGCCTCTCTTCAGTCAATCTCGGTGGTATCCGCTGGTAAGTCTAAATTCGTGGGTTAACCTCCTTCACAACGGTTGGTGACGCATTATTTTGTGGGATGCAGTCGTTTTTAGTCGGTTCGATACCGTTCTTTTCCTTTTCTGTGTAGACAGTAGAAGGTGGGAAGGTACCGGTAAGTGTTCTGCAGCCTTGTTAGGTTCGCAGAAGTGGACATAGTTTTCTGTTTCCACTACATACACCACTTGTCGCTGAGTCTATCTGGGTGGTCCCCACTCCGGTGACCACTTGTCTACTAATTTTCGGTTAGTCCAGGAATAGACTAAGATCTGTGTATTATTTATAGAAGCCAAAGGGAAACATTCTGTGTTACGGTTGTTTCCCCTTACTGTTTTTTCTAATAGATCTTGCCTTTCCCCTATGGAAGGGGAGGTAGCACGCGACGCCATACAGAGGTGAAAGAAGGTGCATATCGTTGTTTATCTCTGACTGTTCTTCGGCGCAAGGATTGGCCTGTTGTTCACAACGACGCTGTTAGGATCTCCTGCTCTGTGCTGCCACGTCGCCATGGCAACCGGGAGGCAAGTGTTAGCGAAGTAACCTGAGCGCAGCTTGTACTCCGGTCCGGGTTTTTACTGTGCAGTGGTTACAGGCTCTGTGCACGGCAGGGAATCCGGCGCTGGTTTTGTGCTCACAGTCTGTGAGGTCTGAGTGGGGCGTGGACAGCACCTGCTATATAAGCCATCCTCTCAGGCTAGGCAAATGCTGCTGAATCTTTGTTTGTTAGTCAGTTCCAGAGAGTTAGCTAGTACTGTGTTACTTTGTATTTACTTGTTGCTTACTGCAAATAGGCCTTGGGATTCGGTACTTCATTCTGCCAATCCGGACCTAGCAGTAAGACTGGAGTCAGTTGTTTAACCTGCTTGGGGTCTTTTGCTATTCTGTGAACCCAGCAGGTTTGTGGCTGTACTCTCAGACCTGCTTGCTTAATCCTCCCTCACTGTGCAGGGCGTCCAGGTGTCAGTTTAGTGGCAGTAAGCTGAACCTGTGCCCTGCAAGTGGGGGTTAGGATTGTGGATACTCTCCTTGTGTCTATATTTCTGTCTCTGACCAAGGAGTTTATTTCCACACCCGTTGGTAACCCTTTAGGGTTCCTTCTGTTGCTCTTAGCAACATCATTTTGGGTGCTCCACATGTTAAATCACTACATCTCGCCTCATTGTCTGCTCTATTCCATCTGAGCATTCCTGACACTAGGGAGACACCCAATTCCTGAGCCTTCGGGCTTCTTTGTTCACTTTGTGTTTATTAGTTATTCCCTCACCTTCTGTGTATGTTATGTTATACTCCCAAGTCTGTCTGTGAGTTTGTTTGCTTTGCATCCCTCTCTGTTCATACACCGGTATACTCCTGTCAGCACTGGTGTGCGTAACATATTCAGCAGCCCTACTCCTGTTGAAATTTTGTGGGAATATGGAGCATACCCCTCAAAATACTTTGCAACAGGTGGTCGATCAGGTGCAGGTCCTGACTCGACAATTTAATGAGATGTCCATTAAAATGAACACCCCGCAGGCCGCTAGCGGAGCTCCCGCAGCAGCAGCGGCAAGTTCAGGGGTCAAGGAGCCGAAAGTAAATCTCCCGGATCATTTTTCTGTAGATCGCTCGCAGTTCTTTTGTTTCAAGGAGAGCTGTAAGTTATATTTCAGGCTTAGGCCCCAGTCTTCTGGGTCGGAGATTCAGCGGGTGGGCATAGTGATTTCCTTGCTACAAGGAGACCCACAGGTCTGGGCATATGGGTTGCAGCATGACTGTCCGTCGCTTAAAAGTGTTGATGCTTTTTTTACGGCACTGGGCATTTTATATGATGACCCTGACAAGATGGCTTCAGCCGAGGCTCAGATTACGGTCCTTAAGCAAGGGCGACGGCCAGCTGAGGTTAATAGTACGGAGTTTCGGAGGTTGGCTCATGATACCCAGTGGAATGACCCAGCCCTGAGAAACCAGTACCGAAGGGGCCTTTCTGACCAGATAAAGGACCAACTGGTACAATATCCCTCGCCTGGTAGCTTAGATCAGCTCATGCAATTATCCATCCGGGATGATAGACGGCTGAGAGAGCGTAGGCTTGAAAGGGAGACCGCAGTTTCCTTTTTTCCCAAGGGAACCTCAGACTCTGAGGAATATTCCGAGGAGCCTATGCAGATTGGGGCTACCCGCCTCTCCTCGCGTGAGAAGACGCAGAGGAGACAGCAGGGTTTGTGTTTGTACTGTGGGAATAAAGGTCATGTTGTAGTATCATGCCCAGAAAAGCCGGAAAACTTCAGGGCCTGAGGGTGATGGGAAATATCCTGTCAGGCCAGAAGTCAGAATTTCCCAAAAACACTTTTCTCATTCCGGTGACTTTGGAGATCCTCAGCCAAACTGTCAAGACTGTGGCCTTTGTTGACAATGGGGCTGATGGGGTTTTCATGGACCGTCAATTCGCCCTGGAACACTCTGTTCCCTCAGTACCTTTGGCATCAGAGATTGAGATCTGTGGGTTAAACGGGGAACCATTGTCCCAGGGTAAAATTACCTCCCGCACCAGCCAAATTCCTTTGTTTATTGGAGCCACACACTCTGAAAAATTGTCTTTCTATGTGACTGTCTGTTCTTTTGTCCCATTGGTTTTGGGGTTACCCTGGTTAAGGGCCCATAACCCTCAATTTGACTGGGTCTCTGGGGAGATTCTTAGTTGGGGTAGTGATTGTTTCAGGAGTTGCTTGAGCCTTCCAGTCAGGCTCTCGCAGCTAAGTTTGCCAGGATTGCCAGGATGTTATGCAGATTTTGCGGATGTGTTCTCCAAAAAAGTTGCGGAGGTACTACCTCCCCATCGCCCCTATGACTGTGCCATTGATTTGTTGCCGGATGCTAAGCTTCCCAAGAGCAGGTTGTACTCCCTGTCACGTCCTGAGACTCAGGCTATGGCAGAGTACATTCAGGAGAACTTGGCTAAGGGATTTATCAGGCCCTCACAGTCCCCAGTTTGGTCGGGTTCTTCTTCGTGGGTAAAAAGGACGGTTCGTTGCGACCCTGCATCGACTTCAGGGAATTGAACCGTATCACGATTAAAAACTCGTACCGACTGCCTCTCATTTCGGTTTTGTTTGACCAGCTTCGTACTGCCACCATTTTTTCTAAGATTGACTTACGTGGTGCCTACAATCTAATCCGAATAAGAGAGGGGGATGAATGGAAGACTGCCTTTAATACCCACTCAGGGCATTATGAATATTTGGTGATGCCTTTTGGACTCTCTAATGCCCTGGCAGTCTTCCAGGAATTCATGAACGATGTGCTCAGGGAATATTTGGATAGATTCTTAGTTGTTTATCTTGATGACATCCTAATCTTCTCCCATTCCCTGGAGGAACATCGGAAGCATGTACGCTTAGTCCTCCAGAAACTCAGAGACCACCAGCTTGGGGCGAAGCTGGAGAAGTGCGAATTTGAAGTCCAGCAAATCGCATTTCTAGGACATATTATCTCCTCAGAAGGTTTCCAAATGGAGGGTTCTAAGGTACAGGCAGTCCTGGATTGGGCGCAGCCCACTAGTTTGAAGGCGCTTCAGCGTTTTCTGGGCTTTGCGAATTTTTATAGACGATTTATCGCTGGATTTTCGTCTGTAGTGGCCCCCTTGGTGGCACTCACTAAGAAAGGGGCGGATGTTGCTCACTGGTCTTGTGAGGCCAAAGCGGCCTTTGCCCGTCTCAAAAGGGCATTTGTCTCGGCCAAGGTGCTGCGACACCCATATCCAGAGCGTCCTTTTGTGGTGGAGGTGGATGCCTCTGAGATAAGTATTGGGGCAGTGCTCTCTCAGATGGGGGTGTCTGATAATCGCCTTCATCCTTGTGCTTACTTTTCCCGTAAATTTTCGTCTGCCGAGATGAATTATGACGTGAGTAACCGGGAATTGTTGGCCATAAAGGATGCACTCGGGGAGTGGAGACACTGGCTTGAGGGGGCTAAGTATGTGGTCTCAATTCTCACCGACCATAAGAATCTGGCATATTTAGAGTCAGCGAAGCGGCTCAATGCCAGGCAGGCACGATGGGCTTTGTTTTTTGCTCGCTTTAATTTTTTGATAACATATCGCCCTGGGTCAAAAAACATCAAGGCTGATGCGCTCTCGCGGAGTTTTGCTCCAGTCCAAGAGACCACCGAGGAGCCATTGCCCATTGTGTCCCCATAATGTATTAAAGTCGGCATTACCCAGGACCTCTTGTCATTAGTCCTTAGAGCACAGGAGCAGGCTCCTCCAGACCTTCCGGTAGGTCTCTTGTTTGTGCCTCCTAGGTTAAGACAGCGAGTGTTCCTGGAATTCCATGCCAAGAGGTCGGCAGGGCATCCGGGTATTGCCAGAACTCGGGAGTTGCTGTCTAGGGCGGTGTGGTGGCCCTCGGTGGCTAGGGATGTGGATCAGTGGGTTCGGGCATGTGACATTTGTGCCCAAAATAAAACTCCTAGAGGGGTTCCTGTCGGCCCATTACATCCACTCTCTATTCCATCTAAGCCATGGACCCACATTTCCATGGATTTTGTGGTGGACTTGCCCAAATCCTCGGGGATGACAGCCATTTGGGTTGTCGTTGACAGGTTTTCGAAGATGGCGCATTTCGTTCCACTGGTTGGGTTGCCATCAGCCAGACGCCTGTCTGAGTTATTTATGCAGCATGTTGTGCGCCTCCACGGGTTGCCACTTGATGTGGTCTCTGACCGTGGATCCCAGTTTGTGGCCAAATTCTGGAGGGCATTTTGTTCTGATCTACAGATTTCTGTCAGCTTGTCGTCAGGCTACCATCCACAGTCTAATGGGCAGACTGAGAGGGTGAACCAGTCCTTGGAGCAGTTCCTCAGGTGTTATGTCTCCAAGTGTCATACTGACTGGGTTGCTCATCTGTCCATGGCGGAGTTTGCCTATAACAACGCGGCTCACTCTGCTACAGGGATCTCTCCCTTCCTTTGTGTGTATGGGCATCATCCTAAGGCCAATTCTTTTGACCCCCTGGATTCCACGCCTGGTGGTTCCTCTGTGGTTTCGGCCCTTAGGGGTATTTGGAGGAAAGTGAAGAAAGCCCTTGTGTCTGTGTCATTAGTGACCAAAAGGGGTTTTGATAAGCGGAGAAGACCCTGCAGCTTCAAATTAGGAGACTTCGTCTGGTTGTCCACCAAGAATTTGAAGTTGAGACAGCCATCTCATAAGTTAGGCCCCCGGTTCATCGGCCCTTATAAGATCACCAGGGTTATCAATCCGGTGGCATTTCAGTTAGATCTGCCCCGTTCATTGGGTATCAATAAAACATTTAAGTGTTCCCTTTTAAAACTGGCGGTTAGTAATCCTTCTTCCAGTGGAAGACCTTCTCCTCTTCTGATATGGGGTCAGAGGGAGTTTGTTGTTGAAAGGGTTCTTGACTCCAAGATGGTTCGGGGTCGGCTGTAATTTTTGGTGCACTGGAAGGGGTATGGCCCGGAGGAGCGGTCGTGGGTGCGCAGTTGTGATCTTCATGCACCCAAACTGATACGCTCTTTCTTCTCGCAGTTCCCAGATAAACCCGGTGGTAGGGGTTCTTTGACCCCTCGTCAGAGGGGGGGTACTGTTAGGATCTCCTGCTCTGTGCTGCCACGTCGCCATGGCAACCGGGAGGCAAGTGTTAGCGAAGTAACCTGAGTGCAGCTGATACTCCGGTCCGGGTTTTTACTGTGCAGTGGTTACAGGCTCTGTGCACGGCAGGGAATCCGGCGCTGGTTTTGTGCTCACAGTCTGTGAGGTCTGAGTGGGGCGTGGACAGCACCTGCTATATAAGTCATCCTCTCAGGCTAGGCAGGTGCTGCTGAATCTTTGTTTGTTAGTCAGTTCCAGACAGTTAGCTAGTACTGTGTTACTTTGTATTTACTTGTTGCTTACTGCAAATAGGCCTTGGGATTCGGTACTTCATTCTGCCAATCCGGACCTAGCAGTAAGACTGGAGTCAGTTGTTTAACCTGCTAGGATTCTTTTGCTATTCTGTGAACCCAGCAGGTTTGTGGCTGTACTCTCAAACCTGCTTGCTTAATCCTCCCTCACTGTGCAGGGCGTCCAGGTGTCAGTTTAGTGGCAGTAAGCTGAACCTGTGCCCTGCAAGTGGGGGTTAGGATTGTGGATACTCTCCTTGTGTCTATATTTCTATCTCTGACCAAGGAGTTTATTTCCACACCCGTTGGTAACCCTTTAGGGTTCCTTCTGTTGCTCTTAGCAACATCATTTCGGGTGCTCCACATGTTAAATCACTACATCTCACCTCATTGTCCGCTCTATTCCATCTGAGCATTCCTGACACTAGGGAGACACCCAATTCCTGAGCATTCGGGCTTCTTTGTTCACTTTGTGTTTATTAGTTATTCCCTCACCTTCTGTGTATGTTATGTTATACTCCCAAGTCTGTCTGTGAGTTCGTTTGCTTTGCATCCCTCTCTGTTCATACACCGGTATACTCCTGTCAGCACTGGTGTGCGTAACAGACGCAGATGTCGGACGTGGTTTTCAGAATAGATACTGACCGGTTAAGGTTCAGTGTTTTTCCTGTAGAAAGAGGTCTGAGGATCCAGAGTTGGATCGGCTTTGAGGTGACACCTCATCAATAGGTTCCATTACTAAGACAGATTGATGTGGCATAAGAGGTTTTTTTTCGGTGAGCAAGTATAATACCAGAGTGGTTTTCATGGGTCCAATTGGAAAGGTCGTCCGGGTCTCACCTGCTCATGCACCGGAATATAATATAAACGGCCTGTGGTGTCTGCTCGGGATTTTCCTTCTAGAGGAATGAAGGTTTGGGATCCAGATTTAGATCCTGGTGTCCGTGCATACAGATCTCCGAAGCTGGGGAGCAGTCCTTTGCAAGGGACGTATTTCCAGAGGATGAGGTCAAGTGGGGAAACTTCTCTTCTGTAAGCTTTCTTGAATTAAGAGCTATTTTAGACGAACGTATTCTTTGTGTTCTGCCCGTGTTATTTCTGCCAGATGATTTGTCAGCAATGGAGTAAGTAAGCCACTAGGGCAGAACAAGGACAAAGCGGAAATGGCAGATGATGCACAATTTGCAGTTGAGTGAGAAGTCTGGTAAACGCTATATTAGCAGTCTTCGTTTTGGAGGTAAACGACGGAGAAATAGTTTCCTCTGAGGACACGATATCCAGCCGGGAAAAATTCTGTCATCATCGAGAAGCTTTGCCAGACGTAACAAGTCTTTGTGGAGTGTCGAAATTGGACATGGTGGCGTCTCACCTCAACGAGATGTCTCGAGGAGATTGTTCCAGGTTAAGGGACACTCAAGATATAGCAGTGGACATCCTCGTGACACCGTGGGTGTTTTTGGTCGGTCTAGGTGGCCTCTCTGTTTTCACTTTTCTGACAGTGGGAAGCGTAAGATGATCGAAGGCTCTGATGATCCTCTTAAATCCGGTTTAGCCAGCGAGGGTTGGCTATCCAGTTTTTCATGGTTTACTCATAGAAAATGACTGCCCTCTTCCTTTATGTGAGGTAATGTTGCAACAAGATCAGGGCGTGTATCAGGAATTACCGCAAATGTGTCTGACGATGGGGCGGTTATATGTCATATCCTAAGCCGAACGGGTGTTCCCAGTGAAGTCGTTTCTTCAATTCTTCAGGCTAGGAAAGAACTGAAGGCACAGCGTTACCACCGTTGTTGGAGTAGTTATGTGTCTCGGTGTGTTTCCAGGAAGGCTCCTATGGAGGACTTTCAGCTAGGTCGTGCTTATCCATACTTTACTAGCCGATGGGGAGGCAAGCCTAATAAGTTTCTGTACGATATTTCTCTCTTGGAAAGTGGTCAGGCTATTGACTTTGACATCCGCAAGGCGGGTGTCGGAAGTGGTGGGTTTTGTCTCACAAGAGCTTTGTTTGATCTTCAGGTGGATAGAGAGGAACTGAATACTCGGTTGGTAGTTCTACCAAGAGTGGTTTCTGGGTTGCGCAGAAGTCGGCCTATTTTATGCCGGGGGTTACTTAGGCATTAGCTGGTTCAAATTCCCTTGATCTAGCCAGGGATTTGAGTAGATAGATCATCAATTGGGCTCAGTTTGGAGAAACAGAGGCCCTGTTTGTCTGGTATGTTCCCAGCTTGGTTTGGGAGACTGCGTTCTGCAGTCTGTTACATGCTGAATCTGTGATGCGGTTTGACATGTTCGTTCTACGGCTGCTTTGCCGTCACCGAAGTCGGTGGAGGTTCCTTCTTTTGGGAAGATGGGTTTTTCTTGCGCGGATGCCTGAGGAGTCTCGGCAGTTCAACTTTGCAGAGCGGATTCTTGGTCGGGGTCAAACGCTTTTGCTATGCTCTGCAAGTTTGATACCCTGATTTTTGGGGACCTTATGCTTGCTCATTCGGTGCTGCAGAGTTGTCCGCACTCTCCCGCCCGTTTTGGAGCTTTGGTATAAACCCAATAGTCCTTTTGGAGTCCCCAGCATCCTCTAGGACGTATGAGAAAATAGGATTTTAGTACCTACCGGGTAATCCTTTTCTCTTAGTCCGTAGAGGATGCTGGGCGCCCATCCCAGTGCATGCGGTGTCTACAGTTATTGCTTTTGCTTACACCCTGGTGGTGTGTCTTCTCTGGAGGATGCTACCGTTGTTCATGACATGGCATACAGGGTATTATTTTTGCTTCTGTGGACACACGGGTTGTGTTACATATTCTCTCAGCATGTGGCTGGGTTTTGTTCATGCCGTTGGCTGGTATTCTACTGAATGCCTCGTTCTACGGTGTGTTGAGGTGTGAGCTGGTATGACACTCACCGTGTTTATAACAATAAATTTCTTCCTTGAAATTGTCCATCTCTCCTGGGCACAGTTTTCTAACTGAGGTCTGGAGGAGGGGCATAGAGGGAGGAGCCAGTTCACACCCAGTTTAAGTCTTTATAGTGTGCCCAAGCTCCTGCAGATCCGTCTATACCCCATGGTCCTTTTGGAGTTCCCAGCATCCTCTACGGACTAAGAGAAAAGGATTTACCGGTAGGTACTAAAATCCTATTTTTTCACAAGGCTTTCAGCCCCCCATCCGCAGCCCTTGGATGGGGGGACAGCCTCGGGCTTCACCCCTGACCCTTGGGTGGCTGGAGGGGAGGGGACCCCTTGATTTAAGGGGTTCCCACTCCTCCAGGGTACCCCGGCTAGGGGTGACTAGTTAGTGATTTAATGCCAGGGCCGCAGGGACCTATAAAAAAGTGTCCCCCGGCTGTGGCATTATCGCTCTGACTAGTGGAGCCTGGTGCTTGTTCCAAAAATACGGGGGACCCCTACGCTTTTTGTCCCCCGTATTTTTGGCAACAGGACCAGGCGCAGAGCCCGGTGCTGGTTGTTAAAATATAGGGGAACCCCTGTCAATTTTTTCCCCATATTTTTGCAACCAGGACCGGCTCAAAGAGACCGAGGCTGGTTGTGCTTAGAAGGGGGGACCCCATGCAATTTTTTTCTTGATTTTTAACACTTTAATTTTTTTTTAAAAGGTGCACAATAAAGCCCTGCACGGATCTCACAGATCCGGCTGGGATTCCTTGTGTTTTGTCAGGCAGTGTTTTACTCATCACGCCCGTAAAACACTGCCTGACATTACGAATCACATCGACATCGGAAAAAACGAATGTGCAAAACTCGGCAGCTTAGTGAATGATCGTATCAGGATTCAAAAAGTTGCAGTAAAATGCACCCGATACCATTCGAGTTCAAACACCCTTAAAAACAGCAAAAACATGAATCTTTGTAAATATACCCCCATGTCCCTTTAAAAAGTATGCTAAACCCAGAGCACAGAAATGAATATGTAAAATAAGGAGTGCCAGGGGGTGGAAATCAGGGCTTTAAACACAGAGGAATACAGCTACATACAGACTGATTTGTAATGCTCTATGGCACATTTATTAGTAACATAGTAACATAGTATCTGAGGTTGAAAAAAGACAATTGTCCATCGAGTTCAACCTATTTGTGGTGTCCTATGCATGATGATTTGACTAAAATTTCTGACTGATGCTGCTGTCAGCCATTGCATTTTATCCCTATTTATAGTAACTATAATGCATGACTATGCACCATACCCCTGGATATCCTTATCCAATAGGAATTTATCTAACCCATTCTTAAAGGTGTTGACAGATTCCGCCATTACAACTCCCTCGGGCAGGGAATTCCAAACACATATTGTCCTTACCGTGAAAAAGCCTTTACGCCGTATTGTGCGGAATCTCCTCTCCTCTAACCTGAGCGAGTGTCCACGAGTCCTCTGTGTTGATCTAACCAAAAACAGGTCCCGCGCAAGCTCTGTGTATTGTCCCCTTATATATTTGTAGATGTTGATCATATCCCCTCTTAGTCTCCGCTTTTCCAATGTAAACATTCCTAGTCTTTCAAGCCTTTCCTTGTATTCCATCGTCTCTATGCCCTTAATTAGTTTGGTCGCCCTCCTCTGTACCTTTTCAAGCTCCAGGATATCCTTTTTGTAGTACGGTGCCCAGAACTGTACACAGTATTCAAGGTGTGGCCTCACTAGTGATTTATATAACGGGAGTATAATACTCTCGCCCCTAGCATCAATACCCCGTTTTATGCATGCTAATATCTTATTAGCCTTCTTTGCTGCAGTCCTACTTTGGGTACTACTGCTTAGCTTGCTATCTATGAGGACACCTAAGTCCTTTTCCAGTACAGAATCCCCTAATTTTACCCCATTTAGTAGGTAGGTGTAATTTTTGTTCTTGTTACCACAGTGCATTACCTTACACTTGTCTGTGTTGAAGCGCATTCTCCATTTGGCTGCACATGCTTCTAATTTAACTAAGTCGTTCTGAAGAGACTCGGCATCCTCCTCTGTATTTATAGCCTTACACAATTTGGTATCATCTGCAAAAATTGACACCATGCTCTCTAGACCTTCTGTTAGGTCGTTAATGAAAATATTGAACAATAGCGGTCCTAATACTGAGCCTTGCGGCACACCACTTAGCACTTCAGTCCAAGTTGAAAAAGATCCATTAACCACAACGCACTGCTTCCTATTATCTAACCAGTTTTTGACCCAAGTGCATATTGTGCTTCCTAGCCCTGATTCTTGTAGCTTGTATATAAGTCTCATGTGTGGTACAGTATCGAACGCTTTGGTAAAGTCTAAAAAGATTACATCCACGTCTTTACCCTGATCTAGGTTTGCGCTTACTGTTTCATAAAAGCCAAGTAAGTTGGTTTGACAGGATCTGTCCTTCATAAACCCATGTTGATTCCTTTTAATGACCTTATTGGTTTCAAGGAACTTCTGAATACTATCTCTTAGAATACCTTCCAATACTTTCCCCACTATAGATGTAAGACTAACTGGTCTATAATTACCTGGTTCAGCTTTACTTCCCTTTTTGAATATAGGCACTACTTCCGCTATACGCCAGTCTTTGGGAACCATACCTGATATAACTGAATCCTCAAAGATCAAAGATAGCGGTTTTGCCAGTTCAGAGTGAAGCTCCATTAGAACCCTTGGATGAATACCATCGGGCCCTGGTGATTTATTAATCTTTAAATGTTTTAATCGGTCACAGACTACTTCCTCGCTTAAATAAGTACCTATCAGTGTGATATTGTCATTATTGAGATTGTGTGTCAGTCCCTGAATTGGGTCCTCTCTAGTGAATACTGTTGAAAAAAACTCATTTAGTGTGTCCGCTATATCATTATCATTTTTGCTTAAGACTCCCAACTTGTCTTTCAAAGGGCCTATACTCTCCTTTTTTAATCTCTTGCTATTAATGTATTTAAAGAATTTTTTGGGATTCGCTTTGCTTTCCTTTGCTACTAGTTTTTCAGTTTCTACTTTAGCCGCTCTTATTTCCTTTTTGCAATTTTTGTTACATTCCTTATAGTGCTGAAATGACTCTGCTTCCCCGTCAGATTTGTATTTTTTAAATGCTCGCCTTTTCTTGCCCATAAGTTCCTTAATCTTTTTGTTAAGCCACATCGGTTTATGATTTTTATTCCCTTTTTTGCTACTCATAGGACTATATTTGAGTGTATTTTTAGCTAGCAGGAATTTTAGTACCTCCCATTTCTCCGTAGTATTTTTTCCTAAAAACAAACCTTCGCATTCAATATCCCTGAAAAATACCCTCATCTTTTCAAAATTTGCTATGCTAAAGTTTAAAGTCCTAGTTGAGCCAGTATAGGGCTGTTTGTAGAAACTGATATTGAATGTGACCATATTGTGGTCGCTGTTTCCTATGGGTTCCCCTACTATAAGACCCGATACCAAATCCTGATTGTTTGTTAATACCAGGTCTAAGATTGCATTGTACCTAGTTGGTTCCTCAATTAGTTGGACTAAGTAGTTATCATTTAGTGTGTTTAAAAACATACTGCCCCTAGCAGTATCACATGAATCGTTTTTCCAGTTTATCTCTGGATACTTAAAATCTCCCATCACTACTATGTCTCCTACTCCTGCTGCTTTTTCAATTTGCTTTAGTAACAATTCATCATCAGATGCGTTGATACCAGGCGGCCTATAGCATACACCCAATACTAACTTTTTTGTTCCTTTTTCCCCGCATGCAATTTCTACCCATAATGTCTCAACAGTGTCTACAGTCCCCTCCTGAATATCTTCCCATATATTAGGTTTTAAAAACGGCTTTACGTACAGACACACCCCTCCACCCTTTTTATTTAGTCTGTCTCTCCTAAACAGTGTATAGCCCTCTAGATTGACTGTCCAATCATGAGATTCATCCCACCAAGTTTCAGTAATGCCTATAATATCATACTGTTTGCTTGCTGCAAGTATTTCTAGTTCACCCTTTTTACCAGTAATGCTTCTGGCGTTTACATACATACAACTAAGATAAGTATTTTCCCTTGCGTTAGGGACATCTTTCACCTTATGTGGCAAGGATGACCTGTAATCGTCATTGGTTAGTGCTTTGGTAAAATCCCTTTTAGTACCCATGTTAGTAACCTTACTGCCTGCTCTTACCCTCCCCCCAACTTCTCCCCCATTTTGTTTACTACCGCCATCCCCACTATTCTCACTGCATGACCCGTAGTTTCTAGCTAAACCCTCCCCTCAGGCTCCTAGTTTAAAATCTCCTCCAACCTTCTAACCATCCTTCCCTCCAGCACCGCTGCCCCCTCCTCAGTCAGGTGCAATCCGTCACGACAAAAGAGATGGCGCCTGACTGAGAAGTCCGCCCAGTGTTCCAGGAACACAAACCCCTCTTTCCTGCACCAATCCCTAAGCCACACATTTACCTCCCTAATCTCCCTCTGCCTCCCTGGACTAGCGCGTGGCACGGGTAATAATTCCGAGAATATTACCTTAGATGTCCTTGCCTTCAGTTTCTTTCCTAAGTCCCTATAGTCTTTCTTAAGGACATCCCACCTTCCGCTAACTTTGTCATTGGTGCCAACGTGCACCAAGACCGCCGGGTCTTTGCCAGCCCCTCCCAACAATCTATCTATCCGGTCCGCGATGTGCCATACCCGAGCACCCAGGAGACAACAGACTGTACGGCGATCACGGTCCCGGTAGCAGATTGCCCTATCTGCCTTCCTGATGATAGAATCCCCTACCACCACCATCTGACTAGGTACCTCTCTATCTTTTATCCCAACCGCGCCAGAGGGACCGCACCTCTGGATGCTAGAGGGAGCAGTCTCCTCCGGCACCGTCATTTCTTCACTATCATCCTCCGATTCCTCGTCCAATCGGGCAAATTTGTTCGGGTTTGATAGTTCGGAGATGTCGTGACTCCCCCTCTTTTTCTTCCTTCTAACTGTGACCCAACTGGCTACCTGATCATCATCCTCTTCTACCAGTGACCCCTCCCGCAACTCCTCCACCGTTCTGTCTAAACTTCGCTCGAGATTGTGAATCTCCCTCAGTCGCGTAACGGTTTGCTCTAGATCAGTTACCTGGGCTTCCAGGGCAACCGTTCGCACACACCTCGTGCAGATGTATTCACACTGGGCCGGTAGCTCCAGGTGTGCATACATCTTGCATGACATGCACTGAGTGAGGTCCTCAATCACAGCCCCTCCCATATTGTTTGCAAGGTCTAACTCCCTGTTACACTCAAAGAAAAAGCAGCAAAAATAAAAAATAGAAGACAAGCAATATCACTTATACAATAATTAAGCTGGCTTATACTTATCTATCTTTGTGCGGTTCTTGGCCCTTCACTTTTATGCACCAGTAGTACTCTCTCCTGCGGCACCTATACTCCCCACTTAGCAGTTGCAGTTGTTCCAGCTCACTGCTCCTCCTTTTCACTCGGCTTCCAGCTCCTGCTAAGAAAAAAAAAAAAAATGCCACTCACACACGCACAATCACAGCCCCTCTGCTACTCCAAGTAAGAGACCCTCTCACTCACTCAAGGTCAGGCCCTTGCAGCCTCACCAGAAGTTTAATGGTACTGTAAATGTGTGTTCCTGATTGTGTATTATAAAACTCACCTTTTTCTGTATTCTAACTCACCTTTTACTGTTTCCAACTCACACTTAGAAATCCCAGCAGCACTTGGAAGAGACCAGCCCCACATACTTCAAACTATAGTTTATATATTTCCTTAAAATATTTTTCTTTGCTCGACCGTGGGATTAGGACGCAGTACGCTTTGATACCAAACTAATTGTTTAGCATGTATTTATAGATAACATAAATAAAAAAAATTTTTTTTTACAGATCTGGAAACAGTGTCACCAACTTCTGTGCACTGCGAGCTGAAATGCTGCTGGTGACACTGCCAATGTCACCCCCCCCCCCCTCCCCATCCATGTAAGACACACACACACATATATATATATATATATATATATATCTTTAAACAAAGCCACAATAAATAAAAAGAAACAAAAGTCTGCATTAAACAAAAACTGTTTTCTGCAATGAATAAAACAGAATAACCATGTCTTCAACTCATAAAATAAAGATGGAGAAGAGCAGAGAAGAATGTAGAATTACATCTCCAGAGCTGTACCCCGATAATACAGATGTGCACCCCACTATAAAACAGTGACACTAATATAATAATGCAACAAGTCAATATATTAACAATTAAAAAAAAAAATAGTGAGGGGCAATAAATGAGTGGGTGTAATGCAAATAATAAGGGGGTAGATAGTAGAGATGAGCGGGTTCGGTTCCTCGGAATCCGAACCCGCCCGAACTTCAGCTTTTTTTACACGGATCCGAGCGACTCGGATCTTCCCGCCTTGCTCGGTTAACCCGAGCGCGCCCGAACGTCATCATGACGCTGTCGGATTCTCGCGAGACTCGGATTCTATATAAGGAGCCGCGCGTCGCCGCCATTTTACACGTGCATTGAGATTCATAGGGAGAGGACGTGGCTGGCGTCCTCTCCGTTTAGACTAGAGAAGAAATAGATAGGAGAGTGAGAGTGAGACAGTGACACTTCATTTACTGGAGCTTAGGAGGAGTACTCAGACAGAGAGTGCAGAATTTTGCTGATAGTATTAGTTAGTTATACTAGTGACAGAGTGAGACAGTGACACTTCATTTACTGGAGCTTAGGAGGAGTACTCAGACAGAGAGTGCAGAATTTTGCTGATAGTATTAGTTAGTTATACTAGTGACTGACCAGTGACCACCAGTGCAGTTTTATATTATTTAATATAATCCGTTCTCTGCCTGAAAAAACGATACACAGTGACTCAGTCACATACCATATCTGTGCTCAGCCCAGTGTGCTGCTGCATCATCTATGTATAATATCTGACTGTGCTCACACAGCTTAATTGTGGGGGAGACTGGGGAGCAGTTAGGTTATAGCAGGAGCCAGGAGTACATATTAAAATTAAACAGTGCACACTTTTTTTCTGCAGGAGTGCCACTGCCAGTGTGACTGACCAGTGACCTGACCACCAGTATATAGTATACTATATTGTATTGTGAATGTCTGCCTGTAAAAGTTAAACACACGTCGTGTGACTTGTGTGGTGTTTTTTTATTCTATAAAATAAAAAACTCATTCTGCTGACAGACAGTGTCCAGCAGGTCCGTCATTATATAATATATACCTGTCCGGCTGCAGTAGTGATATATATATATTTTTTATATCATTATTTATCATCCAGTCGCAGCAGACACAGTACGGTAGTTCACGGCTGTAGCTACCTCTGTGTCGGCACTCGGCAGTCCATCCATAATTGTATACCACCTACCCGTGGGTTTTTTTTTCTTTCTTCTTTATACATACTACATCTCATTATCATCCAGTCTATATTAGCAGCAGACACAGTACAGTACGGTAGTCCACGGCTGTAGCTACCTCTGTGTCGACACTCGGCAGTCCGTCCATAATTGTATACCACCTACCCGTGTTTTTTTTTCTTCTTCTTTATACATACTACATCTCATTATCAACCAGTCTATATTAGCAGCAGACACAGTACGGTAGTCCACGGCTGTAGCTACCTCTGTGTCGGCACTCGGCAGTCCGTCCATAATTGTATACCACCTACCCGTGGTTTTTTTTTTCTTTCTTCTTTATACATACTGCATCTCATTATCATCCAGTCTATATTAGCAGCAGACACAGTACAGTACGGTAGTCCACGGCTGTAGCTACCTCTGTGTCGGCACTCGGTAGTCCATCCATAATTGTATACCACCTACCCGTGGTTTTTTTTTCTTTCTTCTTTATACATACTACATCTCATTATCATCCAGTCTATATTAGCAGCAGACACAGTACAGTACGGTAGTCCACGGCTGTAGCTACCTCTGTGTCGGCACTCGGCAGTCCATCCATAATTGTATACCACCTACCCGTGGTTTTTTTTTCTTTCTTCTTTATACATACTACATCTCATTATCATCCAGTCTATATTAGCAGCAGACACAGTACGGTAGTCCACGGCTGTAGCTACCTCTGTGTCGGCACTCGGCAGTCCATCCATAATTGTATACCACCTACCCGTGGTTTTTTTTCTTTCTTCTTTATACATACTACATCTCATTATCATCCAGTCTATATTAGCAGCAGACACAGTACAGTACGGTAGTCCACGGCTGTAGCTACCTCTGTGTCGGCACTCGGCAGTCCATCCATAATTGTATACCACCTACCCGTGGTTTTTTTTTCTTTCTTCTTTATACATACTACATCTCATTATCATCCAGTCTATATTAGCAGCAGACACAGTACAGTACGGTAGTCCACGGCTGTAGCTACCTCTGTGTCGGCACTCGGCAGTCCGTCCATAATTGTATACCACCTACCCGTGGTTTTTTTTTTCTTTCTTCTTTATACATACTACATCTCATTATCATCCAGTCTATATTAGCAGCAGACACAGTACAGTACAATAGTCCACGGCTGTAGCTACCTCTGTGTCGGCACTCGGCAGTCCATCCATAATTGTATACTAGTATCCATCCATCTCCATTGTTTACCTGAGGTGCCTTTTAGTTGTGCCTATTAAAATATGGAGAACAAAAATGTTGAGGTTCCAAAATTAGGGAAAGATCAAGATCCACTTCCACCTCGTGCTGAAGCTGCTGCCACTAGTCATGGCCGAGACGATGAAATGCCAGCAACGTCGTCTGCCAAGGCCGATGCCCAATGTCATAGTACAGAGCATGTCAAATCCAAAACACCAAATATCAGTAAAAAAAGGACTCCAAAACCTAAAATAAAATTGTCGGAGGAGAAGCGTAAACTTGCCAATATGCCATTTACCACACGGAGTGGCAAGGAACGGCTGAGGCCCTGGCCTATGTTCATGGCTAGTGGTTCAGCTTCACATGAGGATGGAAGCACTCAGCCTCTCGCTAGAAAACTGAAAAGACTCAAGCTGGCAAAAGCACCGCAAAGAACTGTGCGTTCTTCGAAATCCCAAATCCACAAGGAGAGTCCAATTGTGTCGGTTGCGATGCCTGACCTTCCCAACACTGGACGTGAAGAGCATGCGCCTTCCACCATTTGCACGCCCCCTGCAAGTGCTGGAAGGAGCACCCGCAGTCCAGTTCCTGATAGTCAGATTGAAGATGTCAGTGTTGAAGTACACCAGGATGAGGAGGATATGGGTGTTGCTGGCGCTGGGGAGGAAATTGACCAGGAGGATTCTGATGGTGAGGTGGTTTGTTTAAGTCAGGCACCCGGGGAGACACCTGTTGTCCGTGGGAGGAATATGGCCGTTGACATGCCTGGTGAAAATACCAAAAAAATCAGCTCTTCGGTGTGGAAGTATTTCACCAGAAATGCGGACAACATTTGTCAAGCCGTGTGTTCCCTTTGTCAAGCTGTAATAAGTAGGGGTAAGGACGTTAACCACCTCGGAACATCCTCCCTTATACGTCACCTGCAGCGCATTCATAATAAGTCAGTGACAAGTTCAAAAACTTTGGGCGACAGCGGAAGCAGTCCACTGACCAGTAAATCCCTTCCTCTTGTAACCAAGCTCACGCAAACCACCCCACCAACTCCCTCAGTGTCAATTTCCTCCTTCCCCAGGAATGCCAATAGTCCTGCAGGCCATGTCACTGGCAATTCTGACGAGTCCTCTCCTGCCTGGGATTCCTCCGATGCATCCTTGCGTGTAACGCCTACTGCTGCTGGCGCTGCTGTTGTTGCTGCTGGGAGTCGATGGTCATCCCAGAGGGGAAGTCGTAAGCCCACTTGTACTACTTCCAGTAAGCAATTGACTGTCCAACAGTCCTTTGCGAGGAAGATGAAATATCACAACAGTCATCCTGCTGCAAAGCGGATAACTGAGGCCTTGACAACTATGTTGGTGTTAGACGTGCGTCCGGTATCCGCCGTTAGTTCACAGGGAACTAGACAATTTATTGAGGCAGTGTGCCCCCGTTACCAAATACCATCTAGGTTCCACTTCTGTAGGCAGGCGATACCGAGAATGTACACGGACGTCAGAAAAAGACTCACCAGTGTCCTAAAAAATGCAGTTGTACCCAATGTCCACTTAACCACGGACATGTGGACAAGTGGAGCAGGGCAGGGTCAGGACTATATGACTGTGACAGCCCACTGGGTAGATGTATGGACTCCCGCCGCAAGAACAGCAGCGGCGGCACCAGTAGCAGCATCTCGCAAACGCCAACTCTTTCCTAGGCAGGCTACGCTTTGTATCACCGCTTTCCAGAATACGCACACAGCTAAAAACCTCTTACGGCAACTGAGGAAGATCATCGCAGAATGGCTTACCCCAATTGGACTCTCCTGTGGATTTGTGGCATCGGACAACGCCAGCAATATTGTGTGTGCATTAAATATGGGCAAATTCCAGCACGTCCCATGTTTTGCACATACCTTGAATTTGGTGGTGCAGAATTTTTTAAAAAACGACAGGGGCGTGCAAGAGATGCTGTCGGTGGCCAGAAGAATTGCGGGACACTTTCGGCATACAGGCACCACGTACAGAAGACTGGAGCACCACCAAAAACTACTGAACCTGCCCTGCCATCATCTGAAGCAAGAAGTGGTAACGAGGTGGAATTCAACCCTCTATATGCTTCAGAGGTTGGAGGAGCAGCAAAAGGCCATTCAAGCCTATACAATTGAGCACGATATAGGAGGTGGAATGCACCTGTCTCAAGTGCAGTGGAGAATGATTTCAACGTTGTGCAAGGTTCTGATGCCCTTTGAACTTGCCACACGTGAAGTCAGTTCAGACACTGCCAGCCTGAGTCAGGTCATTCCCCTCATCAGGCTTTTGCAGAAGAAGCTGGAGGCATTGAAGAAGGAGCTAAAAGGGAGCGATTCCGCTAGGCATGTGGGACTTGTGGATGCAGCCCTTAATTCGCTTAACAAGGATTCACGGGTGGTCAATCTGTTGAAATCAGAGCACTACATTTTGGCCACCGTGCTCGATCCTAGATTTAAAACCTACCTTGGATCTCTCTTTCCGGCAGACACAAGTCTGCTGGGGTGCAAAGACCTGCTGGTGACAAAATTGTCAAGTCAAGCGGAACGCGACCTGTCAACATCTCCTCCTTCACATTCTCCCGCAACTGGGGGTGCGAGGAAAAGGCTCAGAATTCCGAGCCCACCCGCTGGCGGTGATGCAGGGCAGTCTGGAGCGACTGCTGATGCTGACATCTGGTCCGGACTGAAGGACCTGACAACGATTACGGACATGTCGTCTACTGTCACTGCATATGATTCTCTCAACATTGAAAGAATGGTGGAGGATTATATGAGTGACCGCATCCAAGTAGGCACGTCACACAGTCCGTACTTATACTGGCAGGAAAAAGAGGCAATTTGGAGGCCCTTGCACAAACTGGCTTTATTCTACCTAAGTTGCCCTCCCACAAGTGTGTACTCCGAAAGAGTGTTTAGTGCCGCCGCTCACCTTGTCAGCAATCGGCGTACGAGGTTACATCCAGAAAATGTGGAGAAGATGATGTTCATTAAAATGAATTATAATCAATTCCTCCGCGGGGACATTGACCAGCAGCAATTGCCTCCACAAAGTACACAGGGAGCTGAGATGGTGGATTCCAGTGGGGACGAATTAATAATCTGTGAGGAGGGGGATGTACACGGTGATATATCGGAGGATGATGATGAGGTGGACATCTTGCCTCTGTAGAGCCAGTTTGTGCAAGGAGAGATTAATTGCTTCTTTTTTGGGGGGGGTCCAAACCAACCCGTCATATCAGTCACAGTCGTGTGGCAGACCCTGTCACTGAAATGATGGGTTGGTTAAAGTGTGCATGTCCTGTTTATACAACATAAGGGTGGGTGGGAGGGCCCAAGGACAATTCCATCTTGCACCTCTTTTTTCTTTTATTTTTCTTTGCGTCATGTGCTGTTTGGGGAGGGTTTTTTGGAAGGGCCATCCTGCGTGACACTGCAGTGCCACTCCTAGATGGGCCCGGTGTTTGTGTCGGCCACTAGGGTCGCTTATCTTACTCACACAGTCAGCTACCTCATTGCGCCTCTTTTTTTCTTTGCGTCATGTGCTGTTTGGGGAGGGTTTTTTGGAAGGGCCATCCTGCGTGACACTGCAGTGCCACTCCTAGATGGGCCCGGTGTTTGTGTCGGCCGCTAGGGTCGCTTATCTTACTCACACAGTCAGCTACCTCATTGCGCCTCTTTTTTTCTTTGCGTCATGTGCTGTTTGGGGAGGGTTTTTTGGAAGGGCCATCCTGCGTGACACTGCAGTGCCACTCCTAGATGGGCCCGGTGTTTGTGTCGGCCACTAGGGTCGCTTATCTTACTCACACAGTCAGCTACCTCATTGCGCCTCTTTTTTTCTTTGCGTCATGTGCTGTTTGGGGAGGGTTTTTTGGAAGGGACATCCTGCGTGACACTGCAGTGCCACTCCTAGATGGGCCCGGTGTTTGTGTCGGCCACTAGGGTCGCTTATCTTACTCACACAGCGACCTCGGTGCAAATTTTAGGACTAAAAATAATATTGTGAGGTGTGAGGTATTCAGAATAGACTGAAAATGAGTGGAAATTATGGTTTTTGGGGTTAATAATACTTTGGGATCAAAATGACCCCCAAATTCTATGATTTAAGCTGTTTTTTAGGGTTTTTTGAAAAAAACACCCGAATCCAAAACACACCCGAATCCGACAAAAAAATTCGGTGAGGTTTTGCCAAAACGCGGTCGAACCCAAAACACGGCCGCGGAACCGAACCCAAAACCAAAACACAAAACCCGAAAAATTTTCGGCGCTCATCTCTAGTAGATAGGTTCTCACTATAATAATAAATTGATGGATGGTGGGGTACATACTAATAGGGGGCAGATAGATCATGAGCATACAAATGATCATGAAAGTTCTGGGGCACAATGGTCCTGGCTATTATAATAATAATAATAATAATAATAATAATAGAGCTGAGGGGCAGATGGGTGCATTTTATAATAAGGATGATGGATGAGGGTATAATGAGGATAATAGGGGCAGATGGATGGTGGGGTAACAGTACTACTAGTAATAACAATATTAATAAGATGGCTGAGTAATAATACTACTGCTACTAAGATGCTGGAATAATAATAAGAAGGGCAGATGGATGGTGGGGTACTAATAATAATAATAGTAATAATACTGGATAATAGTAATAACGATGGGTGAGGAAACAGCACTAATACTACCAGCCCTATGTGACCGGGTAATAATGGTAATAGTGAAGGGTGAGGGGGGTATATAATAGTAATAATAGTAATAATCCAGGAGCCGCTGTCATTGTTCAGGGCGGGCAGCCCCGTTGCATCTGAGGAGAGCCGGGCCCCGTGGGCCCTCGCCCCCTGACTGGCCGGGCAGCTCCTCCCCTCCGCAGCGGGCTTGGTGAGGGCTGTTGCCCGCTGCCAGCCTCCTCTGACTTCTATAGCATATGAATATGTCAAACGTGGTAATGATTACCTACTGCAACCGCCGCCGCCGAACTCTCATCCTAGGCGCCGGTCCGCAAGCCAATCAAAGCTCGCGGTCCGGCAGCCAATCAGCCTCAGCTGCCGGACCGCGAGCTCTGGTTGGCTCACGGGCCGGTTAACGCGCGGGGTGAATCGCCGGCCTTTGCATGTAGTGCAGGACGGACACTGCAGGGCTGAAGCTGTAGGGACGGCTCCAGGCTCCAATTTGGCGGCCAGAGCAAGCAGCGCCCTTAAAGTGCGGCTCCCTGTTCGGCCGCTCTATTGGAACATGCCTGGAGCCGGCCCTGCCTGTCACCCTTATCCTGGCCCTTTCACCCAATGCACCACAGCTCCGCACCTTCCCCTCCACCACATGCGGCACTCCACCCCTCCCCCACATGCTGTGCCTCCAGACCCCCTACACCACCCGTGGCTCCCACTCCCATGCCCCTCCACCACCCACAGCACCTCCAGACCCCCTCCACCATCCACCCCCCATATATGTCTCCCCCCTCACCTGCCCCCCTTCTCCAGCAGCATCTGCAGACACCCTCCTCCATCCGCGGTCCCCCCTCCCCCACCCACGGCACCCCCGCACCTGCCCCCCCTCCACCCGCAGCATCTGCAGTCACCCTCCTCCATCCGCGGTACCCACCCTATCCCCCACCCACGGCAACCCCGCACCTGCCCCTCCACCACCTGCAGCACCTCCAGACCCCATCCACCGCACCACCTGCACCTGCCCTTCCCCCACTTGCGGCGCCTCCGGACCCCCTACTCCACCGCCGGCACCCCCGTCCCTTCCCATCCCACAGCATCTCCAGAACCCTTCACCCGTCTGCAACATCCCTGCACCTGTCCCTCCCCCACCCATGGCACCCCTGCCCCTCCCCCACCTGCAGTGCCTCAAAACCCCTCCCCCATCTGCAGCCCCCACTCCTCTGCCCCTCCCCCACCCGCAGCACCTCCGGACCCTTCCCCATCCGCCCCCCCCCTCCACCCGCAGCATCTACAGACACCCTCCCCCATCCGCAATCCCCCCTACACCCGCTACATTCTGTACATCATGCCCTGCAGGTGCTGTTCACGCCGTCGCTAGGGGCTGCTCCTCCTTCACCATCGCATGCCCTTTCATTGTGCAATATTTAACCACTAACAAAGGAATGCAGGTAATACTCCATATAATACAAATATTGAACCCCAGAAAGGCATGCAAGGCTTAAGGGGACGTAGCCCCTTGCGACTGTGTGAAGAGCGCCCATATGGCGCCACTTTAACCCTTGCACGCCCTTGTGGCAAGCAATATTTCTATTGTATGGAGTATTACCAGCAGGTAATACTCCATACAAGGGTCCGGAGCCACCGCGGGTGCTGGAGGGGGTGTGTGCACTGTGTGGGGGTGCCGCGGATGGGTCCCGGAGGTACTGGGAGTAGGGGAGGGGCGGGTAATGCTTCTCCTCCTGGAAGCAACTAAGCTGCTGTCCTCCTTTTGGCAGTGGCTCTCCCGGAGACTCGCACAGCAGCCAGTCACTATTGTTAGCGCCGGTGTCCCAACGCACCGCATTACAGGGAAGAAGATGCACTCAATAAACTACAGCTCCCAGCAGCCCTAAGGGCCGGAATGCTCCTGTGCTAAGGGCTGCTGGGAGCTGTAGTTAATTTAGTGCGTCTACTTCCCTGTAATGCGGCGCGTTGGGACACCGGCGCTAACAATAGTGACTGGCTGGCAGAACTGACTGACTGGCTGAATCAATGTAAAAGGTGAGAGTGCTGTGCAGTGTCAGTGACACTGCACACCCACTGCACTGCACAGCACTATCACCTTTTACATTTGTGGTGCCCCACTTCTGTGAAGATGATAATTGTGCACCACGGTAGTAAATATAGTGGTATTGTTGTCACCCACTGGGCAGTGAATTTATTGTATCTAAATTTATTGTATTTATTGTATTGAATTTATTGTATCTAAAAATCTGTGCTGCATGAACAATAGTCTGGGGGGACCCGCACATGGGGGATATAGAGAGAGACTGGCCCTGCACGAGAATAAAACTGTTGGGTCCCGGCGGAAGGATACAGGGACTCGGGGAAAGGAGGTGAAGGGGAGTGAGGACTGGTCAGTTGGCAGTTGAGCAACGGATGAGAGAGGGTCTGAGCTAACGAAGCAGGGGGAAGCGCTGTAAGACTACGGAGCTGGAGGACAGGGTTTGGTCTCCCTTCGCGATCAGCGACTCTCACCCGGTGTTTGGCACCCAGCAGCAGTAGCGATGTGAGCTCTCCCTCGGCAGCAGTGAGTGGAAAATCCACGCCGGCGTGACCGGGGACGCAAGCCTCCAGCGGCGGTGGTGAGGAGCTGAGCTGAGGCGTCTGGCAGTGACGCAGAGATCCAGAGGGAGAGGAGAGGAGCGGCCTGTTGGTGAGTGACGGCCAGGGAGGCTGAGCCATCTATAATAAAAAGAAACAAAGAGTCAGCCACAGCTGAGAGTATAGGAAAGGTACCTTAACTTTATTAATCCTACAACTCCACGCAGGCACACCACACAGAGAGTCAAGCTACCAGCAAATAGCAATAAGTGCACTTATTAAACAGACTGAAAAGTAGTAAAAGACACACTGCAGTGTAATTCAGCATTGATTCAACACGTTCATATAGTAGTCCGGAAGCAGCAATCAACACAACTAGTAAGCGTCGATAGGAGAGGAGATTGTATTGCAGTTAAGAGCTATCACATTTCCGTCAGGAATTAAGTCTCTGCTACCCTACTATGCTAACAACAAAGAGAGAGAGTCAGTGTAATACGTCCAAAAGTCAGGAGAGTGAACTGAATCCGTCAAGTTACATAGATGTGCATGTCCACCCAGTGAGAGAGGAATACCAGTGACTTGGTAATGGAGTGACTAATACATACCTTCATTAAGACACTCACAGGGCGTTTTACAGATCTCAACAGTAAATTCTGAACAAGAGACTATAGCTTGGACGGGAATTAATTGTGATAGATCCACTGAGGGACATCACCCATATTAAAGTGGTAACTGTATTCGTCCATCGTTAAGGACAAGTTCAATTAACATGATAAAAGTAGTACCCAATTGAACTGCATTGTGAAGTCAGACTTGGGGAGTACCGGGGACGTGATTTATGTACTAATATTACAAAGTAGTGTATGTACGTTTAACCAGCAATACTGGTCTGTTAGAGTTTTACCAGATATTTTATGCTTGTATTCACTTATAACCGGCATGTTATTAGAGGAAGTTGGTATCCATTTGTTTACAGGCGGAATTGACAGCACGGAGTAGTGTAATAAACACGGTTACTAACTGTAAAATTAATTATTCTGTTGACAATGAAACCGTATTGTGATGGTTTATTGAATTAATACTTATTTAACTTACAAGGAATTTCTTAAGCACCATTGCTATATCAATAAATTTAAATTAATTCTAAGCAACTAAAGGCAACGGTTATTTCTTAGGAGTTGTCCAACACACCTCTCAGCAAAGTTCTATACTGCTAAAGGTCCAGGCGGCAGGAATAAAAAGGTAACTCCACCAATCATTATATCCGTCCAAACCCGATACTTACCTGGTTTGTCACACATTGATTCAGCGTCCAGACATTACCCTCCGCGATATCACCCACTCTATCCGTTACATTAACCATCTCGGGGCTTCCAGGCCGGCAGCCCAGGTGCTGTGTTGTGGAGTCAGGGCCTCTGGGGATTTGGGTGCGGCTGTGGCGGGGAGGCACTTCTGTGACATCACGCGCAGAGGAGGCTCCGGGGCTCAGAGAGTATGCAGCGCAGTAAGGGCTATGAAAGCATTCCGCTGCGCCGCTTTTATACACATCTATGCCGGTGGCCGCAGCAGCTTTTGTTCCACCTGCGCCGCAGCTATTGAGTGGGGATTGTTGATGCCGGAGGGGGCAGGTGGACTGGCAGCAGGACATAGGACACTGCAGTAAAAGGATTGTTTTTTTCCTATCTACAGCACAGAGACTTGCTGCAGTTGCAGTGGCATACCCTTGAGCTGGACCTTTTTGGCAGGTACAGTCCCTTTTTTTTATGGTCTGTACCGATTTCTGGCTCTCCAAACTTCCATTGAAATTATAGGAAAGGGGGCGTGGTCACGACACTGTACCCATGGACACGCCCCCTTTTGAATTTGCCTCAATATTTATGTGTACATTGTTGGAGGGTGTGTTGCTGCAGATCCATCAGCCCCAATGTTAATCCTGCTCTGGGAACACACACAGCAGCCAAAGGGCAGAGCCTCCCATTGGATGTAACCTGTGTGGGAGGGCGTTTCTCACCCAATCGGCTGTGGACAGGGTGTGATAGACCTGCTGCTAGCCCAATGAGAGCTCCTAACCACGCCCAGCGTTATCCACACAGTCACAGAGTGACATATCTGGGCAATTATATAGGATGTATGTGTGTATACATATACACGAGGTGCTTCATCACTCCCTATGGGCGCTCTTCACACCGTCGCAAGGGGCTACGCTCCCTTAACCCTTGCATGCCTTTCTGGGGTTCAATATTTGTATTATATGGAGTATTATCTGCATTCCTTTGTTAGTGGTTAAATATTGCACAATGAAAGGGCGTGCGATGGTGAAGGAGGCGCAGCCCCTTGCGACGGCGTGAACAGCACCTGCAGGGCACGATGTACAGAATGTAGCGGGTGTGGGGGGGACTGCGGATGGGGGAGTGTGTCTATAAATGCTGCGGGTGGAGGAGGGGGGCGGATGCGGGGCGGGGGGCCCGAATGTGGAAGGGTCGGGAGGTGCTGTGGGTGGGGGAGGGGCAGAGGAGTGGGGGCTGCAGATGGGGTAGGGGTCTGGAGGCACTGTAGGTGGGGGAGGGGTGCCATGGGTGGGGGAGGGGCAGGTGCAGGGATGTTGCAGATGGGTGAAGGGTTCCGGAGATGCTGTGGTATGGGAAGGGGCGGAGTGCCGGGGGTGGGGTAGGGGGTCCGGAGGCGCCGTGGGTGGGCGAGGGACAGGTGCGGGTGGAGCGGTGGATGGGAAAGGGGGTCTGGAGGCGCTGCAGGTGGTGGAGGGGCAGGTGCGGGTGTGCCGTGGGTGGGGGAGAGGTGGGGGAGGGGGGACCGCGGATTAAGGAGGGTGTCTGCAGATGCTGCGGGTGGAGGGGGGGCAGGTGTGGGGGGAGACATATATGGGGTGTGGATGGTGGAGGGGGTCTGGAGGTGCTGTGGGTGGTGGAGGGGCAGGGGAGTGGGAGCCGCAGGTGGTGTAGGGGGTCTGGAGGCACAGCGTGTGGGGGAGGGGTGGAGTGCCGCATGTGGTGGAAGGGAAGGTGCGGAGGTGTGGTGCATTGGGGAGGGGTCTGGAGGCGCTGCGGGTACTGTACCTGCCAAAAAGGTAGTTGGAGGGTTTGCAGTAACAGGGCCAGGACAGGGGTGACAGGGTCAGAACAGGGGTGACGGGGACAGGACAAGGGTGACGGGCCAGGACAGGGGTTACGGGGCAAGGACAGGGGCGGCAGGACCAGGACAGGGGTGACAGGGTCAGGATAGGGTTGACAGGGCAAGCACAGGGGTGACAGGGCCAGGATAGGGGTGACAGGGCCAGGATAGGGGTGACAGGGCCAGGATAAGGGTGAAAGGGCCAGGATAAGGGTGACAGGCAAGGCCCGGGGTGACAGGGACATGACAAAACACAGGGCACAGGAGAGATTGGTGACAGACAGATGTGTCTTACCGGAGTCACTGCTGCTGGCTGCTGCTGTTTCACTCCAACCTGGAGTGCTGCTGGTGGAGACTTGGCATGGCTGGAGTCCTGCTTCATCTGCCCGTCCGCACCCCCCCCCCCCCTCACACACTCCTCAGTCACACACCGCGGACCTCGCGGCTGCCGGGCACTGTGGTAAGGGGAGACTGGGAGTGACTGGTTAGCCCCCAGGAGACGCTGCTGCTGGAGGGAGGAGGGGGTTGGAGCCTGCAAGCAGCGCGGACTTCTGCAGTGCTGCCTGCCGGCTAAAGTGTGTGAAGGAGCTGGGCGCACCCTGAGCCGGGAGGCCTGGGGTACTAAAGAGCAGGGGGGCCCCCATGGACTAAAAAACTAAAAAAAAAATAATAATAATAATATATATATATATATATATATTGCTAAGAATCCCTCCTCCTTCAATTCAGCGTGCGGCGTGCCAATGACGGAGCCGCATGCTTGCTGAGCCGGACAGCAATTGGACAGCTGAGCCGTCGCTCAGCTGCCCTGACTACAGCTGTTAGAGCACTCTTCTTAGAGCTGTAGTCAGCGCAGCTGAGCGACGGCTCAGTTGTCCAATTGCTGTCCGGCTCAGCAAGCATGCGGCTCCGTCATTGGTGCGCCGCACGCTGAACTGAAGGAGGAGGAGGGACAGGGCAGCGGGGAGCCGGGGCTCGTGAGCGCTGCACCGCAGATCGGATTGAAGAAAGATCCGATCTGTGGTGTGGCAGGGGGCCCTTTTGGAAAGGGGGGCCCGGGGTTCGTATCCCCGGGACCCCACTTTAATCCAGCTCTGGGCGCACCTCACTGCGGGCGGCAGCGCTGCAGCTAGCAGTGGGATTGCCACAGCTGGAGATAACAGAGGCAGTACGGAATCTGCACATTGTTAGGCGCCGCGGTCCGGGACTTCCTCCCGGCCCGGCGCCTAGCAACTAGGGACGCCGAGCGCGCTGAGCCGCCGGTTCCCTAGCAACGCTAGGACGCCGGGTGCGCCGAGCCGCCGGGTCCCTAGCAACGGGGACGCCACGGGCGGACCGCGTTCCCCGTTGCAGGGTGGATTAAATCACTGTGCACACATGTTTATGGTCGTGCAGCAGGGCAGCTGCACGACATTGGTAGTAATCAGGCTCTGGACTCTGATTGGGGGATTCCCTGATTTATGCCTTCTCAGTGCCTCACACAGACGCCAGTGATAGCTTCCTGCATGCTGCTCATGTTTGGTTTATATCTGTTCCTGGTCTGCTGTGTCCGGTTGTTCCAGTCTTCAGAGTTCCTGAGTCTTGGATTTTGTCATCTCATCCCAAGGATTTCTCCTGGTCCTCATTTACCTGTGACACTCTATTGAGTATCTCGCTTGGTTTCGTGAGTGACAGCTCTGCCGTGTGCTGCGGCCTAGGCCACTTAATATTGTTTGCTGGTTTTGGAGCATTTGCGGAGGTATCCGCTTCCACAGTCCTCTCCGGAACTCGGCGGTGCCGTGTAGGAGAGTGGACAAGTGGAGTATTTTGGTTGTCCTTTTCCCTGGCGGAAATCCGCACATACTTTAGTTTTAGGTTTGTTAGTAGCCCCTGGCCTTGTTGTTTAGTTAGAGGGCCCCTTGTTATCACCCTGTCTCGGTTCACTCTTTGTCTCCCATTAAGACCTGAGGGGGCATCGGAGTTGGGCAGATGTAATCCGCCCTTCAAACGCGGCTGCCATGGGCTCAAGAAACCATAGTCTCGCAAGAGTGTACTAACAGCACGGGCGAGACAACGGAGATAGGGAGCCAGGGGCTATTCCCATTCCTTTCCCCTTTCCCAGCATTACGTTCCGGTATTCAGGTCTCTTCACATAAGATCACCCCAGACCTGAGTACTAGAATCATAACACACAGCGGCAGGTGCCCCACAAAACTGCAGCTAAGAAGCGTGGAGTGTGCCAGAAAGTGACGCTCCTCCGCGCCAGAGAGCCCCTGCTGAGTTTGCTGATGTGGAGGGTCAAGCACACAGTGAGCCGCTGCCCGTCTGTTTGTACGGCATACCTCCTCACACACCCCCATACCTCCCAACTGTCCCAATTTTTGCGGGACAGTCCCATTTTTTGGGGTCTGTCCCGCTGTCCCACCTGCGGGCCACAGTGTCCTGCGGTGGGGGGGGGGGGGGGGGTTGGGAAGCTCCTGTACTCGCTGTTCTGCTTAGCAGAGCAGCAGTGAATAGACAGCGTCTATTTAGTGTAGACAGAAGGAGAAGGGGCATCAGGGGGTACGGATTAAGGGAGGGGGGGTCTGGCAGCAGAGCTGGATTAAGGGGGGGCCCCAGGGGGTACGTACCATAGGGCCCCACAGTTTTAGGGGGCCCCCCGGCTGGAGTATCTCTGTCCCAGCTCTGAAGCTCCCCCGTCCTGCCAGCAACAACAGCAGCATTGTGCTACAGTCAGCACACGCTGCTGCGTGTTGGCAGGTCTGTGGTGTTTCTGCTTTCTTCTGCCTGTGCGGGTGTGTAGGGGGGGAACGACCACCCCCTCTGGATTTACCCCTAGTTGAGGGACCTAAATCCCATTTTTTATTTAAATCCCGGAATTTGCATAAGGGGTGTGGCCACACATCCCATGATTAGGCCACGCCCCCAAACCCACAGCAGGCACAGCAATGAGATAGGGCCCCCCTGTCTCAAGTGCCCTCGGCTCCCCAGACTCATAATCCACCCCTGGGGGCATGCCAGCAGCTCACAGAGCGCTGGGCATGCCCCCTCACTGACGAAAACGGGGGCGTGGCTCGCGATCACGGGTCCTCTTGCAAAACCATGCACCCTTTTTGTTGACCACGCCCCCATTTCATTGCGCGTGTGTCCCTCCTTCTGCCTGAAGAAAGCTGGGAGGTATGCACCCCTGTCTGCCTGAAGAAAGCTGGGAGGTATGCACCCCTGCCTGTGCCATGTCCATACCATCTGCTTCTGCTCCTAGTCTCCTATAGATTTGCCCAGATCTGTGACTCATTTGACTAACTCCGCCCAGTGTTGTGACTCCGCCCAACATTAGCAAATGAGGCACAAAGTCACAGATCTGGGTTATTATATAGGAGATATATATATATATATATATATATATTATTACAGGTTGGGTATCCCATATCCAAATATTCCGAAATACGGAATATTCCGAAATACGGACTTTTTGGAGTGAGAGTGAGATAGTGAAACCTTTGTTTTTGATGGCTCAATGTACACAACCTTTGTTTAATACACAAAGTTATTAAAAATATTGTATTAAATGACCTTCAGGCTGTGTGTATAAGGTGTATATGAAACATAAATGAATTGTGTGAATGTAGACACACTTTGTTTAATGCACAAAGTTATAAAAAATCTTGGCTAAAATGACCTTCAGGCTGTGTGTATAAGGTGTATATGTAACATAAATGCATTCTGTGCTTAGATTTAGGTCCCATCACCATGATATATCATTATGGTATGCAATTATTCCAAAATACGGAAAAATCCCATATCCAAAATACCTCTGGTCCCAAGCATTTTGGATAAGGGATACTCAACCTGTATTATTTTTTTCTTCATTATTATTATTTTTATTTTTTTTAAGTGGGGGAGAGGGGTGCAGTGGTTTTCTCTCACCCAGATGGCTAATATTTCTAGCTACGGCTGATGCCAGTCACATACAGTAGTGTCCTGAAGCCGCAGCCTCTGGCTGCATTAGGTTAAACACTGATTGGTGAATGGTTGGAGTTATCCACCAATGAGCGTTCAAAGGCTGCTGGAAGTGACAACAAGGGACTGATGGCAGCAGGGTGAGTATGTAGCATGGATGGGTCATCTTATACCTCTAAGGTCAAATTTATTAAAGGGGGAGGGATGTTTTCAGAACTTGGGGCATTATGTGCTATGAGGGATGGAGGAGATATAGATTTGGTGAACTATTTTTAATAAGAAGGGGGTGTCAAATTTGGAGTATGATTGTTAATATGGAGGAGGAAGCAGTAATGAGAGAGAGAGGTTCAGAAAAGAGGTATTATAAAGGGGGGCAAATCTGACCCCCCTGATTTGTAATGAGGAAGAAGGGACAGATTTTGTGTCTAATATTAAGCTTAAGTATTGTATAGAGGTCACTGTTGTGCTCTCTGTATTGAACAGAAAACACTGGTATAGCCTCTGCTTTGTTAGATGGAGCTGGTAGGTTATATACTCGCTTATAGCTCTTGACATAACAATATTTCTATGGCTGTTTAAGCCACACCAACGTTATATAAACTACTTCTCCAAGATATTTGTTATGCTCAATTTTCAATTGCAATTATTTGGTAGAAAAGCAGGGGCCACATGCTTGTGTTTGCCCCCTCCCCAGGCTGAAAAGGGTGTGGTATGGAGGCAGATCCGGCCTTAGGCATAGGCAAACTAGACAAATGCCTAGTGCATTTGGTATGCTTAGGGGCACCAGCAGGGCCGATTCTAACCGTTGTGGAGCCCGATCAAAAAAGGGGCGTGGCTTCATACGGGGGTGTGGTCCGTTACACCCCCCCATTTGTGCCCCCTGTAGAGTTGCGCCGCTGAAAGAGAAAGAAAAAAAAATTAATACTTACTATCCCCGCTTCTGATTCCCGACCGCTGCAGACCTCCTCCGGCGCCGCTCCTCTCCTCGGATCTATGGGAGAGACGTCATGACGTTTCCCCCATAGCACAGCATAGACACTAGAGGTCAATTATGACCCAAAGCGGCTGTGCCAGTCCCACAATGCTGTGCGGTGCGCGATAACATCGCACAGCAAAGGTCCTCTCCATGAAGGGAAACTAGACGCTTAGCGTCTGGTTCACTTCACAGCGGGGGACCAGTGGGGGACACATCGGGCAGCGGGAGGGGGGGGGGGGCACAGTAGCAGATCTTGCCATGTTGTGGCGTCCACCGGATGGCGCCAGCGCCCTCCGGAAGGCGGTGCCCCGGGCAAAAGTCCTGCTTGCCCGTGGCAAGATCCGCTACTGGGCACCAGCAGCTTCTGCTGATTAAAATGATATGCGGCATGCCTATATTCTGTGTGTATTCCTGGAAATCACTGTAATGTATTATTATTATTATTATTACTAGGTGCTTCATCGCGCCCTACGGGCGCTCTTCACACCGTCGCAAGGGGCTACGCCCCCTTAACCCTTGCATGCCTTTCTGGGGTTCAATATTTGTGTTATATGGAGTATCACCTGCATTCCTTTGTTAGTGGTTAAATATTGCACAATGAAAGGGCGTGCGATGGTGAAGGAGGCGCAGCCCCTTGCAACGGCGTGAACAGCACCTGCAGGGCACAATGTACAGAATGTAGCGGGTGCGGGGGGTACTGCGGATGGTGTCTGTAGATGCTGCGGATGGAGGGGGGGCGGAAGTGGGGGTGGGGCCCGGATGGGGAAGGGTTGGGAGGTGCTGCGGGTGGGGGAGGGGCAGAGGAGTGGGGGATGCAGATGGGGGAGGGGTCCGGAGGCACTGCAGGTGGGGCAGGGGTGCCATGGGTGGGGGAGGGGCAGGTGTGGGGATGTTGCAGATGGGTGAAGGGTTCCGGAGGTGCTGTGGGATGGGAAGGGGCGGGAGTGCCACTGGTGGGGTAGGGGTCCGCAGGCGCCATGGGTAGGGGAGGGGCAGGTACGGGTGTTGCGGCAGATGGGGAAGGAGGTCCGGAGGTGCTGCAGGTGGTGGTGGGGCAGGTGCGGGGGTGCCATTGGATGGGGGTGGGATGGTTGAGGTGGGGGTCCGCGGATGGAGGAGGGTGTCTGCAGATGCTGCGGGTGGAGGGGGGCAGGTGTGGGGGAGACATATAAGGGGGGTGAATGGTGGAGGGGGCCTGGAGATTGCTGGGGGTGGTGAAGGGGCGGAGGAGTGGGAGCCGCGGGTGGTGTAGGGGGTCTGGAGGCACAGCATGTGGGGGAGGGGTGGAGTGCCGCATGTGGTGGAGGGGAAGGTGCGGAGGTGTGGTGCATTGGGGAGAGGTCTGGAGGTGCTGCGGGTACTGTACCTGCCAAAAAGGTAGTTGGAGGGTATGCAGTAACAGGGTCAGGACAGGGGTGACAGGGTCAGAACAGGGTTGACTGGGCCAGGACAGGGGTGACAGGGTCAGAACAGGGGTGACAGGGTCAGAACAGGGGTGACGGGGCCAGGACAGGGGTGACGGGGCCAGGACATGGGCGACGGTGCCGGGACAGAAATGACAGGGACAGGATAGGGGTGACAGGGTCAGTGTAGGGGCGGCAGGACCAGGACAGGGGTGACAGGGCCAGTATAGGGTTGACAGGGCAAGCACAGGGGTGACAGGGCCAGGATAGGGGTAGCAGGGCCAGCATAAGGGTGACAGGGCCAGGATAAGGGTGAAAGGGCCAGGATAAGGGTGAAAGGGCCAGGATAAGGGTGGCAGGTCAAGGCCAGGGGGGTGACAGGGACATGACAGAACACAGGGCACGGGAGAGATTGGTATTAGGGACAGAACAGTGGTGACAGACAGATGTGTCTTACCGGAGTCACTGCTGCTGGCTGCTGCTGTTCCACTCCAACCTGTTGGGATCTGCTGCTGGTGGAGACTTGGCATGGCTGACTCTCTTAGGCTGTATTCCTGCTTCCTCTGCCCGTCCGTATCACTCCCCCCCTCCTCAGTCACACACCGCAGACCTCGCGCAGCTGCCGGGCACTGTGGTAAGGTGAGACTGGGAGTGACTGGTTAGCCCCCAGGAGATGCTGCGGCTGGAGGGAGGAGGGGGTCATAGCATGCACGTGGCGCGGACCTCACGGCTGCTGGGCACTATGGTAAGGGGAGACTGGGAGTGACTGGTTAGCTCCCAGGAGACGCTGATGCTGGAGGGAGGAGGGGGTCAGAGCCTGCAAGCAGCGCGGACTTCTGCAGCGCTACCCGCCGGCTAAAGTGTGTGAAGGAGCTGGGCGCAACTCACTGCGGGTGGCAGCGCTGCAGCTAGCGGTGGGGTCGCAGGGGCTGGAGATACCAGAGGCAGTACGGAAAGTGCACAGCGGCTGGTGACCCACAAAACTACAGCTAAGAAGCGTGGAGTGTGCCAGAATGTGATGCTCCTCCCCGCCAGAGAGACCCTGCTGAGTATGCTGATATGGGGGTCAAATATGGCATACCCCCTCACACACCCCCATACCTCCCAAATGTCCCAATTTTCGCGGGACAGTCCCATTTTTTGGGGTCTGTCCCGCTGCCCCACCCGCGGGTCGCAGTGTCCTGCGGTGGGGGGGGGGGGGGGAGCAGTTGGAAAGCTCCTGTACTCGCTGTTCTGCTTAGCAGAGCAGCGGTGAATAGTGGAGACAGAGGGAGAGGGGGCATCAGGGGGTACGGATTAAGGGGGGGTTCCAGCAGCAGAGCCGGATTAAGGGGGGGGGGGGGGGGGCAGGCGGTACGTACCGTTGGCCCCACAGTTTTAGGGGCCCCCCCGGCTGGAGTAGCTCTGTCCCAGGTCAGAAGCTCCCCCCCTCCCCCCCCCCTCGTCCTGCCAGCATCAGCGGCAGCATTGTGCTACAGTCAGCACACGCTGCTGCGTATTGGCAGGTCTGTGGTGTTACAGGGAGGCAGCAGTCTCCCTGCTTTCTTCTGCCTGTGTGGGTGTGTAGGGGGAGCGACCACCCCCTCTGGATTTACCTCTAGCTGAGGGGCCAAAATTCCATAAAAAAAAAAAAAAAATCCCGGAATTTGCATAATGGGGCGTGGCCTCGCGGCCCGCGATTAGGCCACGCCCACAGCATGCACAGCAATGAGATAGGGCTCCCCTGTCTCAAGTACCCTGTGCCCCCCGGACTCATAATCAGCCCCTGGGGGCATGCCAGCAGCTCACAGAGCGCTGGGCATGCCCCCTCACTGACGAAAACGGGGCCCTCCCGTGAAGCCACGCCCCCTTTTCGCTGTGTGTGTGTGTGTGTGTGTGTGTGTGTGTGTGTGTGTGTGTGTGTGTGTGTGAAGAAAGCTTATGAAGAAAACTGGGAGGTATGCACCCTGCCTGTGCCATGTCCATACTATCTGCTTCTGCAGCTGCTCCTAGTGTCCTATAGATTTGGCCAGATCTGTGACTCATTTGACTAACTCCGCCCACTGTTGTGACTCCGCCCAGCGTTAGCAAATGAATCACAAGATCACAGATCTGGGCTATTATATAGGAGATTATTATTATCCTTTATTTATATGGCGCCACAAGGGTTCCGCAGCGCCCAATTACAGAGTACATAAACAAATAGTCAAACAGGAAAACAGCAACTTACAGTTGATGACAGTGTAACACGAATATTTATTATAGATTGTTTAGCATTAAATAAATATATATATTTTATTGATAGTATTAGGACGAATGTGTTGTTCATTTACAATCCATTATGACTGATGTTCATATAAATAAATTGTGTTAGGAGAAATTGCATAATAACTATAATAGGTGTAAATATATGAAATATATATATATATATATATCTATGTATATAATATTAGTAAATAAGTGGAGCATTTGTGCCATCTATTGTGACAGTGGTCAGCTGCCATACGTGCTTTAATATAAGTTATTGTGTGTACTTCAGGGTGAGCTCGAGACATTGGGAACAGCAATAGCCTGCAGGGCAGTAAAGGCGGCAAACAGGGTCCCTAGCCTTGGTCGCGTGCTGCGGGAGCAACAACCTGCAGGGCGGGAAGAGTTGGTCCACGAGCCGGGTTGAGGACTGACTGCGAGCGGCTAAGGGAGGCATACACTGGTTGGCGGTGACTGAGGATGGAGGACGGCTGCGCGGCGCGAGTGAACCTGGCGGTGAGTATAAAGATAGCTCACTTGCGCTGGGAAGTGAGATGCTGATCCCCCTGTGAGTGCGCACGTCGGAGCCCAGGGCGGTTAGGGCTCAGGCGCTGTGGCCGGAACAGGGCAGTCCAGGCGGCACAGAGCGGAGGCAGCGGCGGCCGCTTGAAAGGAGTACCTGGCCGTGATCTCCGGGTGCTGGGCGGAAAGGTGTTGGTGGTGCGGTAGTGCGGAGGCGAGGTTGACAATACCTTCCAGACGATCCGCTGCAGAAGGCGGCGTAACGCGGTAGGAGAACTCTTGTGGCCAGTGACTGCTGAGGCAGCGGAGGAAGTGGGCGGCGCTATAACAACGCTGGCTTTGATGACAGCCACATCTCCTTTCAGTTAGAGGAGGAGTCCCCAGTAAGCGGTGGGGGAGTGCCTGATGAGCTGGCGGAACAAAGAGTCGGGGGAGCATCATACAGCAGCGCTGACCAGTCGTAAGGGACTGTAAGTAAAAACTACCACCTACACTGCATTTAACACTTAATACTGCAGCTTTCTGAATACACCTAGCTATGAAGCGTAGACTGCTATCTTAACTGTAAATATATAATGAGCAGTATCCTCATTAACTGGCAGTTGGAAAATGCTCTGTGGAGTAGGGTGATAATATAGAAGACATGGGCCCTCATTCCGAGTTGTTCGCTCGCAAGCTGCTTTTAGCAGCTTTGCACACACTAAGCCGCCGCCTACTGGGAGTGAATCTTAGCTTATCAAAATTGCGAACGAAAGATTAGCAGAATTGCGAATAGACACTTCTTAGCAGTTTCTGAGTAGCTCCACACTTACTTGGCATCTGCGATCAGTTCAGTGCTTGTCGTTCCTGGTTTGACGTCACAAACACACCCAGCGTTCGCCCAGACACTCCTCCGTTTCTCCAGCCACTCCCGCGTTTTTCCTAGAAACGGTTGCGTTTTTTTGCACACACCCATAAAACGGCCTGTTTCCGCCCAGAAACACCCACTTCCTGTCAATCACATTACGATCACCAGAACGAAGAAAAAACCTTGTAATGCCGTGAGTAAAATACCTAACTGCATAGCAAATTTACTTGGCGCAGTCGCACTGCGGACATTGCGCATGCGCATTAGCGACTAATCGCTCCGTTGCGACAAAAAAATAACGAGCGAACAACTCGGAATGACCACCATGGATAAGGTAGAAAAGTACTTTTAAGCTGTATAGTAATTCTGAATAATTTGAACTGCAACAGAGCCATACACTCACTGTTATTAAGCTGCCTGTATCCCTCAGTATTCATCTACTATATGCAGAGGGGAGAGAAAGTGACTCTTGCACCACGGTGAATAGTTATTCTTAAATGTCACATAGGTTATGGGCATATATAATTTAATCAAACTGTGTGGGCCAGAATAGAAGACGTCACAGTCTTCACAGCACTGTCATAACCTTCTGGTAGTTAATAAGAATAGAGACTAGAAACAGCCAAAGAACTCAGTCAATATCTTGTGGCTTCTGCATAAATACTTTATTGTTCGATAAATAGACAGAGCTTCAAATGAATAAGAGAGAGATAATAACAAACGGACATTTAAAGTATATTATATCATTCTATCAGTAAACTGAGGGACGTGAAAGAACAGGAACATTGGGGGTAATTCCAAGTTGATCGCAGCAGGAATTCTGTTAGCAATTGGGCAAAACCATGTGCACTGCAGGGGAGGCAGATGTAACATGTGCAGAGAGAGTTAGATTTAGGTGGGGTGTGTTCAATCTGCAATCTAATTTGCAGTGTAAAAATAAAGCAGCCAGTATTTACCCTGGACAGAAATAAAATAACCCACCCAAATCTAACTCTCTCTGCAAATGTTATATCTGCCTCCCCTGCAGTGCACATGGTTTTGCTCAACTGCTAAAAAATTTCCTGCTGCGATCAACTTGGAATTACCCCCATTGGACACATCTAGTACCCTACATGTAATATTTCTTAAAAAGGATATTTGTCACAAAGGCAGTCCAAGTATAAATCCCGCAGGAATAGAGAAGATTTACTTATGGTGGAATACAATAGAATACAGCTTCCCTTTAGGGAAATATTACATTACAACGTCGGATCTACAGCATTTCCAAGGAGTTCTTTATTTAATAGTACAGCTTCAGTCACTCAATTGCAGGGATATAAAGGCGCAATAGACAAATCCATTCATATGATCTGTTACATTTATTCTAAAAAGTTACTTTTAAATATCCAATAAGGAAATTTATGTGGCAGTATACAAGGCAAGGATTGTTGCATAGTACCAGCCTGATTACCTATTATATAATATTCTACTGGTTGAAAAGAAAAATTTGGGATTGTTAATGTATAGTGTAATATGTCATGCATAAATACATTTGTTTTATAAAATTTTATGGGCCCTATAGTGCACTATCCTTTGCTTTAAAAGTACCCGGGTCACTCTAACACCTACGGGTGTTGCTTTAAGAAGGTAAAGTTTTTTGTATTGCATGCAAACAATTCATGTATAGGTATTTGGGGAAATGTATAAGTAGTATGGTATTCCTTTATTGACATGCAAAAGTTATTACTGCATACTATAAATATCGTTCTATAATATTAAACACAACATTATACTTACCATCGGTGTCTGTGAGCTAGAGTTGGGTCCCTGAATCCTGGAAGAAAGAACAGGTAAAACGTTAGTGCTATGTGGTTTAATTAGGGGAGTGCACTTACACAAAGGGAATTAGGGAGGCTTACCCAGGCAAGCCTTAGTGAACAATTAGTCTGGGTGGAGGCATACTCAGTCATTAGGTAACCTATATACCTTGGTAGTTAAGGGGGGGTTACAACAGTATAGGATAAGTACAGGGTAAATAAACTTAGTTACATCAGCAGATCAGTGGCAAACGCAGGATTTGCATGGGGGGTTTCCAGAACTGGGCGGAGCCAATCACGGGGGTGGGGACTGAGGTGACCCAGTATATGCTGGGTCCGTAAAACTAGTGTGTCTGTGTGTGTGTGTGTATATATATATATATATATATATATACACACACATATATATATATATATATACATACACACACACACACATACATATACACATATACATAGCATATTAAACATGCATACATATATATATATATATATATATATATATATGTACACACACATACAGTACACATATATATATATATACACATGTATATATATATCGTGTGTGTGTGTGTGTGTGTGTGTGTGTGTGTGTGTGTGTGTGTGTGTGTTTATATGTATATACATGTGTATAATATGTATGCACATGGATATATATGTACTATAATTAGAATAAAGTAAACTTTTATTGCACTTGCAAGTGCCATCAGGAAGACAGCAGGCTGCAGAGGACGCTAGACAGTCATTAATAATACTCATGCAGCTAAAAAAAAATATTTATTTTTTTAGTGGACAGGGTTTCTGGGTACTCGGAAACCCCCCCTGGGTGCGCCACTGCAGATGACACTGGAATAAGTATCAGGTGGCAGAAGACTGATGGATTTGGTGCAGTTGAAGATTATTAAAGTAAGAAAGGATAAGCACATGAGGGAAGAGCATTTCATATGCAGATACAGCCACAGTCGCACACAGAATATAGGCTGCTTGTGCGTCCTAGCCACATAGTAATGCATTTTCATAAACAAAAGGCGCCCGACGTTAGCAGAGCTGCCAGCTGACTCATGCCAGGCATCTCTTGCAGAACTAATACTAATTAATGTTCTAAACAAAACATTAAAGGAGCGCTGTTTACAAATAAAAATCATTTATTGGTAAATATGGTGGAAAAACCACCTAAATAATAAAAATAGATTTGAGAAAACACACAATGCAAATATAATCACATGTAAAAAATTGGCAGTAGGTTAACTGTGATCGATCTAGGCGCCAATTATATATAAAAGTCCACAGTAATATATTAGGCTGGTGGCATCCGTACTGATAAAGCGATTTGAAAAAATTGTCTCAGCAGATAAAAAGCTGTTATTGATTTTTGTAGGCAATGAGATATTATTTGTATTTGCTATGTCTCACCCCTCTCGTTCAGGACCGTTCTCATCCGTAGTAATAATGCTGATTCCCGTCTGTAGCATTTAGCGGAGGTGACTCACGGTAGCCGTCGGCGGCTATATCAGGTTTGTCCGGCAGCAGGATCGTAGTTATTGCTTAGCACCTCAGCAGAACGGGGCTTTTCAAGCACAGCAGTGGAGATGTAGTTACGGTAGGTCCGGTTTAGTGAAGGTGGTGAGAAAGTATCTCAATTGCTAGATACCAGCAACGGAAGATCCATAAAGTCTCCAGCAGTGGACAGATTCGTATGCTGACCCTCTACGCGTTTCTCCGCCCACAGCACCGGCGGTTTCTTCAGGAAGTGTGAATACCCATTTTGGCAGGTGTAGGTGTATTTAAATGAACAACAGCCAATCAGCTGTAAAGACTCTTTCTTCACACCTGAGAGTTATAATTGGGTTTCACACTATGCTGGGTCCTTTGCTCGTGTTTCCTTCACTTGTTTGTAATCTTTAATCAGGTGTTTAAATTACATAAGTTACAAATAAATACACATATAAAAATGTAAAGAATAATAAAATATCAAACACATTATATTGCCGCACTCGGCAGAAACAATGCCAGATAGATAGATATAGATAATCTCATAATTTATGATGGTATATATAAGAGTCTATACTGCATAGTGAGATCCAGCTCAAAAATGAGTTTAGATCACCTGTAGTGTAGATTATAACAAATTTAGCATCAAGCATAATATATCTTTCATATTTGGCCACATTCAATATGTCATTATTAAAATTAATTAGAATATTGTTATTTTTATTTTTATTGTTATTTTTATTTTTATTATATATTAATCAGCATTGTTTCGCCATTCTTATAGCAACAGCGGCCATTAGCATAGATATGGGTATGGCATCCCAGAGGATTTGGTATAGACCAACAGCCCGCACTGATTCCCCCAGCTGCAATAGCACAGCGGATAGAGACATGGACCACAACCATAGGGTCCCCGGTTCAAAACCAGAGACGAGGAATCAAATTTACAAGCTGTATATTTTTATATATATATCTCATTAGTTTTATAAATAGATAGATAGAAGAAATATAGTACTCCATGAGGAAATTAAGGTGCAAATATTCCATTATAATTGTACAGAGCCCAAGTTCAACCAAAGTTGCTTCTTCTCAAGGGACAAATAAAAAGGGAGGGAGGGGGGGGGGGGGAAGGGAAGAGGCAAATTTTAGGAGAACAGAGAGTTATTATTTCGAACATATTCTGAATCTCAGCTTCAATGTTAAATTTAGCTAAGGTATAATTCATATTTAGACCTAAAATTATATAAATATCAGGAAGGTATATAGCCAATCCATCTATGTCCAATATATGTGTGGGTGTCAATAACTGCAGACACACGTATATATATGGGTCCACTTCACATTACGGCCCACAGGTATATATATATTAGACCCCACACACATATTGGAGCCCACAAAGAGAGAGGAGTTAAATGCCATTGAGTTCAATATTTTCGTTAAGGCCTATGGGATGTAGAGTTTCCAGATTACAGATCCAAAAGGCTTCTCTATTACAGAGATCTCTTGCAGAACTAGCGGCGGTGCTAGGGGGCACCAGCCAAAATCTTGCCTAGGGCATCATATTGGTTAGGGCCGGCTCTGTATGGAGGGTCGACCCCACTTAGGTCAACAGTGTCTAGGTCGACCAGTATTAGTTGACAGTAACTAGGTCGACAGGGAATCAATGTCGACATGTTCTAGGTTGACAGGTCAAAAGGTCGAAATTATTATTATTTTTTTAAATTGTGTTGTTTTCTCCGTACAGTGACCGGGAAACCCCAATTAGTCCACGGTGTCCCCTCACATGGCTCGCTTCACTCGCCATGCTTTGGGCAAGGTTACTGCTTTGGGCAAGGTTGCTATTCCCATTCGTAGTCCACGTGGATCGTTAAGCATGAAAAAGTTCAAAATAAGAAAAAAAATGTGAAAAACTCATGTCGACCTTTTGACCTGTCAACCTAGACTGTGTCGACCTAGAGACCCTGTCGACCTAGTTACTGTCGACCAATAGTGGTCGACCTAGACATTGTCAACCTAAGTGTGCTCGACCTGGAGACCGGAAACCAGCTGAAAGTTGTGTCCGTCCCTCAGGCTGCTGCCGCTGGAGCTTCTTGGGAGGCAGGCAGAGAATACACCCAACTAGAGTGGCCAGGCCTGCAGCCAGACAGTGAATGGCGGTCAGCATGCTGACTGGTATTTGGGTGGTTATTCCGAGTTGATCGCTAGCTGCATTCGTTTGCTGTGCAGCGATGAGGCAAAAAAACGTCACTTCTGCGCATGTGTACTATTACAATGAACAAAGTAGTTTCACACAGTGTCTAG
The DNA here is from genome assembly GCF_028390025.1 of Pseudophryne corroboree. Taxonomy (NCBI): domain Eukaryota; kingdom Metazoa; phylum Chordata; class Amphibia; order Anura; family Myobatrachidae; genus Pseudophryne; species Pseudophryne corroboree. Next base: position 813,046,516 of record NC_086449.1, on the reverse strand, counting down.
CGAAGCATTTCAGTCGCACTGCTGGCCGCAGAGTGATTGACAGGAAGAGGGCGTTTCTGGGTGTCAACTGACCGTTTTCAGGGAGTGTTAGGAAAAATGCAGGCGTGCCAGAAAAACGCAGGCATGGCTGGGCGAACGCAGGGCGTGTTTGTAACGTCAAATCAGGAACGGAATGGTCTGAAGTGATCGCAAGCGCTGAGTAGGTTTTGAGCTACTCTGAAACTGCACAAAAAAACTTTGTAGCCGCTCTGCGATCCTTTTGTTCGTACTTCTGCTAAGCTAAAATACACTCCCAGTGGGCGGCGGCATAGCGTGTGCACAGCTGCTAAAAACTGCTAGCGAGCGAACAACCCGGAATGACCACCTTGGCTGGAACTGTTCACCAATCAGATTGCAGACAGCCACTCACTGCATGGAAGAATGGAGAGACAGTGCAGGACTATAGAAGGGATAAGTTATGATATATTTTTTTAGGCATTCCTGTGAATAATTGGGTAGGGGCCAAAGGGGGTCATTCCGAGTTGTTCGCTCGCAAGGCGATTTTAGCAGCATTGCACACGCTAAGCCGCCGCCTACTGGGAGTGAATCTTAGCATAGTAAAATTGCGAACGAAAGATTCGCAATATTGCGATAAGACATCTCTGTGCAGTTTCTGAGTAGCTCCAGACTTACTCGGCATCTGCGATCAGTTCAGAGCTTGTCGTTCCTGGTTTGATGTCATAAACACACCCAGCGTTCGCCCAGACACTCCTCCGTTTCTCCAGCCACTCCCGCGTTTTTCCCAGAAACGGTAGCGTTTTTTCCCACACGCCCATAAAACGGCCTGTTTTCGCCCAGTAACACCCACTTCCTGTCAATCTCACTCCGATCGCCTGAGCGATGAAAAAGCCGTGAGTAAAATACCTAACTTCATAGCAAATTTACTTGGCGCAGTCGCAGTGCGAACATTGCGCATGTGCACTAAGTGGGAAATCGCTGCAATGCGAATAAATTTTCCGAGTGAACAACTCGGAATGACCCCCATAGTGCATTGCTTTGCCCAGGGCCTACAATGCTGTTTAGAGGGCCCAGAAGAATAGATGCATACAAAAAAATATTATTATTTTTTGAGACAAAGCATATTTGCAAAGTAGTCTTAAATTGCTGTTTTCAAATGTGAATAAAGGGAGTCATTCCAACCCGATCGCACGCTGCAGCTGTTCGCAGTGCAGCAATCGAGTCGGAACTGCCTATGTGCCGCGGCCGCAGTGCGCTGGCGCATGCCAGACGCATGCCAGAAGGCCGTCGTTACCTGGCGATCGCCTCTGCCTGAATGACAGGCAGAGGCAGTTGCTGGGCGGGAGGGGGCGGCACGTTGGCATTTTGTCGGTGCGGTCCGGCCAACACAGGCGTGGCAGGACCATGCGGGGGGTGGGTCGCAGCGGCTGCATGACATCACATGCAGCCGCTGCAACCCAGGGCAGCAACGAGTAACTCTTCATTACTGCGGCTGGCCGGGAGTTACTCTTCAAGTACAAAAACAAATGCTGCTGTGCGATGCTTTTGGACTTGTGGGGGGGCAGCCTGACATGCGGGGCTGACTACCCTGTGCTGGGCGTCCCCCCGCATGTCTGGGAAGATGATCGTAGCTGTGCTAAATTTAGCACAGCTACGATCAACTCGGAATGACCCCCAAAGGGCCTAATTCAGAGCTGATCATTGCAACTGCAGCGATCGCAGCCTGAAGCACATTGTCTTGTGCGCACGTGCAGTGGGGTATCCGGACTGCAGATCGACAGCAAAAATGTCGACAAACCTTAGGTCGACGCCAATTGGTCGACAAACCTTAGGTCGACATGGACAAAAGTGCGGCATGGACAAAAGGTCGACAGGAACAAGGTCGACATGGAAAAAGGTCGACATGAGTTTTTCCCGATTTTTTTCTTTTTTGGAACCTTTTCATACTTAGCGATCCACGTGGACTACGATTGGAACGGTAATCTGTGCCGAGCGAAGCGGTAGCGGAGCGAAGGCACCATGCCCGAAGCATGGCGAGCGAAGCGAGCCATGCGAGGGGACGCGGTGCACTAATTGGGGTTCCCGGTCACTCTACGAAGAAAAGACACACAAAAAAACCTCATGTCGACCTTTTTCCATGTCGACCTTGTTCCTGTCGACCTTTTGTCAATGTCGACCTTTTGTCCATGGCGACCTAAGGTGTGTCGACCAATTGGCGTCGACCTAATGTTTGTCGACCTTTTTGCTGTCGATCCTGAGTACCAGACCCGTGCAGTGGCCGCACTGCGCGTGCACACACACTGAGATGCGACCTAAAATATGGCGGGTATCTGCGTAGGCAGGGAGCTACTTGCCAGGAGCGAAAGCATCGTCGCCGTGCAATGCTTTTGCACCTCTGCAGGGGTGGGGGGGAGGACCTGGCATGCGAGCGGACTAGTCAGTCAGCGGACAGCTGCAAAACCGTTCACATCACATTCACTATCGAATGTCTTTCCCATTCTGTGCAGTGTGTGCAGTCTGTGCGCAGCTCAATACTTACTCCTAGAGTGCGAAGAGAACAGGCTGATGGGGGCCGGAGCTGACGTCACTCACCCACCCTGAAAACGCTTGAGAACGCCTGCGTTATTCCAGACACTCTCTGAAAATGATAAGGAGGAGAAAAAAGAAAGACTCTGTGTTGGGGTACACTTGAAAATGTATGAATTTATTAAAACTTAACTTTTAATATTAATGTCACATAAAAAATAAGAAGGGCTGAAAGCATATGCATTAGGTAGGGGAAAGAAAAGGGAAGTCATAAATCAATTTTAGAAAAAATTCAATCACAATTGTGGATCAAGTAAGCAAACACAGAGAAGAAAAAATATTAATACTTACTTGATCCACAATTGTGATTGATTTTTTTCTAAAATTGATTTATGACTTCCCTTTTCTTTCCCCTACCTAATGCATATGCTTTCAGCCCTTCTTTTGTTTAGCTGGACCTTGTACCATCCAGTTACAAGTTTATTTCTTTGTAAATTATGGTTGCTATCCATTGCAGCACACCTCAGGCTCTATTTAAGATATTGGTCTTCTGACTCAGCATATAAGCCTGTCACACACTGATTGTTGGTGATCACACCACTTTGGGGTATATGCAATTGCGGTCGAATTCCCGAAATTGTCGAATTTCGGGTCATTTTCGACCAAAAAAAAAATTCGCCTATGCAATTCAGTGCTTTCCGACCAAAAAACGGACTTTCAAAATTCGACTTTTTGAAATTCGAATTTTTGCAAATTCGACTTTTCTGCAATGATACAAGTGCTGCAATTCGACCAAAGCATATTCAATTCAAGTTTGGAAATTCGACAGCAGTGCTTTTAGACAGCAAATTCGTCATTTTCAATCCGCCACACTTTGGAGGGTGAAAACAAATAAAAAAAATTTAAACATGTTTTTTTTTGTGGTTTTTTTTTGGGAATAGCAGATCTATTTATATTAGAAGGGATTAGGTACTTTTTTTTTTTTTTTTTGGAGGCACAAATATTATTTATATATTTTTTAAAATATTATTTTTTTTTATTTATTTTTTTATTGCTGGAACGGTAAAATCCTAAAAAAAAATGGCGTGGGGTCCCCCCTCCAAAGCATAACCAGCCTCGGGCTCTTCGAGCTGGTCCTGGTTCTAAAAATGCGGGGGAAAAATTGACAGGGGATCCCCCGTATTTTTAAAACCAGCACCGGGCTCTGCGCCTGGTGCTGGTGCCTAAAATACGGGGGACAAAAAGCGTAGGGGTCCCCCGTATTTTTAACACCAGCATCGGGCTCCACTAGCTGGACAGATAATGCCACAGCCGGGGGTCACTTTTATGCCGTGCCCTGCGGCCGTGGCATTAAATATCCAACTAGTCACCCCTGGCCGGGGTACCCTGGGGGAGTGGGGACCCCTTCAATCAAGGGGTGTCCCCCCCAGCCACCCAAGGGCCAGGGGTGAAGCCCGAGGCTGTCCCCCCCCCATCCAATGGGCTGCGGATGGGGGGGCTGATAGCCTTTTGTGATCATGAAAAGAATATTGTTTTTTCCAGCAGTACTACAAGTCCCAGCAAGCCTCCCCCGCAAGCTGGTACTTGGAGAACCACAAGTACCAGCATGCGGGAGAAAAACGGGCCCGCTGGTACCTGAAGTACTACTGGAAAAAAAATACCCAAATAAAAACAGGACACACACACCGTGAAAGTAAAACTTTATTTCATACGTCGACACACACATACTTACCTATGTTCACACGCCGACATCGGTCCTCTTCTCCATGTAGAATCCAGGGGTACCTGAAAATAAAAGATCAATATACTCACCTCAGCCATGGTCCAGAGATAAATCCACGTACTTGGAGAAAAAAACAAAACGCAAATACCCGACCAAACGGACTGAAAGGGGTCCCATGCTGACACATGGGACCCCTTACCCCGAATGCAGAGAGACCTGTCAGTGACAGCTGTCACAGAAAGGTCTCTAAAGCCAATCAGGAAGCGCAACTTCGTTGCGCTCATCTGATTGGCTCTGCGCATCTGAGCAGACAGCGCATCGCACAGCCCAGTCCATTATATTCAATGGTGGGAACTTAGCGGCTAGCGGTGAGGTCACCCGCCGGTCAGTGGCTGACCGCGGGTTAACCCCACCGCTACCCGCAAAGTTCCCACCATTGAAAGTAATGGAGCGGCTTTGCGATGCGCTGTCACAGCACAGACAGCGTACAGCCAATCAGGTGAGCGCCACGGAAGTAGCGCTTCCTGATTGGCTGAAGGGACTTCAGTGACAGGAGTCACGTGGTGTCCCGGCATTCGGGAGAAAGGGGTCTGATGTGAAAGCATGGGACCCCTTTCTTAGTCCGGTATGGATCGGTGTTCGTTTTTTTGTTTTGCCAAGTACGTGGATTATCTCTGGACCTGGATGTACCTCTGGACGCTGGAAGGTGAGTATAATTTTTTCACAGGTACCTCGGATCGTCGGAGACCGTGGCAGTCGGCGTGTCAACATAGGTAAGTATGTGTGTGTCGGTAGTGTGTAATAAAGTTTTACTATCACGGTGTGTGTGTGTACTGTTTTTATTTGGGTATTTTTTTTCCAGTAGTACTACAGGTACCAGCGGGCCCATTTTTCTCCCGCATGCTGGTACTTGTGGTTCTCCAAGTACCAGCTTGCGGGGGAGGCTTGCTGGGACTTGTAGTACTACTGGAAAAAACAATATCTTTTTATTATCACAAAAGGCTATCAGCCCCCCCATCCGCAGCCCATTGGATGGGGGGGGACAGCCTCGGGCTTCACCCCTGGCCCTTGGGTGGCTGGGGGGGGGACCCCTTGATTGTAGGGGTCCCCACTCCCCCAGGGTACCCCGGCCAGGGGTGACTAGTTGGATATTTAATGCCACGGCCGCAGGGCACGGCATAAAAGTGACCCCCGGCTGTGGCATTATCTGTCCAGCTAGTGGAGCCCGATGCTGGTGTTAAAAATACGGGGGACCCCTACTCTTTTTGTCCCCCGTATTTTTGGCACCAGCACCAGGCGCAGAGCCCGGTGCTGGTTTTAAAAATACGGGGGATCCCTGCCCAATTTTTCCCCTGCATTTTTAGAACCAGGACCAGCTCGAAGAGCCCGAGGCTGGTTATGCTTTGGAGGGGGGACCCCACGCCATTTTTTTTTCCGGGTTTTTCCCGTTTTTTCCCGTTTTTTAAAATCGCGGCAAAATCCGCCAAATCGGCCGATTTTCGCCCGCGATTCTGGCGAATCCGTTTTTCATTGAATATGGTGAATTCCGGAAGCCACCTTCCGGAATTCACCTGTCGAATTAAGTCGAATTAAAAAACGGCGAAAAATTGCCGCGATTCGCCGTGAATTGCATATACCCCTTTATCTTCAACCCCTTATCTTTTCAATAGGTGAGACTAACCTTCCTCTCTCATCCACTGTCCGCTATAAATTATATAAGACAGTGGACAGCAGAAGGTGGGGTCCCCTCCCTATTTTTCGACTTATCCTTTCTATATATTTCTGTACCCTCTCATCCAGATGCGAGACTACTCTCTGCAATGCTTACAGTAACAGAGAACCTGCGCTACTAACTAGACAGCAGAAGTACCCTTGTTGCTCATTCTCCATTACACTCTCTCATTTGTGTCTCAGTGTTGCCATTACTGCCATATTTCAGCGGTAAGCGCCCAACCTCATCCGATCTTGGAAGCTAAGCGCTGACAAGCCTGATCAGTACCAAGTTGGGTGACCTCTTGGGAATATCAGGTGCAGTAATAAATTCAACCTATGATTTCAAACAGCAGAAGTGTTAGAGCAACTTCCCAACTCTGAAAGCTTGTACCCACTCTGCGATTATCCTCCTGACAATCACTGATTACCATATACTCTTTATTGGCAATTTTTGTTTTTGTTTTCTTCTTCAATGTCGTTTGTTTTCAAAATTTGTACAAACGTCTTCTTACATTATGATCTTTTGTGTAGCAAACATAGCTTCTACCAAGGGGACCACCATTAACCATTTGGTATTCCAATTATGGTTTATATTATTATTATTATTATACCTACTCTCATGCCTTCTTTTTAGATCACATAGGTTAATAGATCACTAACAACCTATAATCATTACCACAGTGATCTCACCTTTTATTATTTATCTTGACTTATTTAGGCATATAATTGTTTTTTTCTTTACAAAAAAATTTTTCACCATAGGTGCTCTTAATTTTCCATCAGGTTTATCCTGATTTTTGTTAACAATTTCTGCTAATTGTTACACTTTATACTTTTCAATTTTTTCTGTGTAGACTGTCATTTGTATATTTTGTGTACCTGAACATTTTTTTGTATCAAACTATCTTCTTCTTTTTATGTGACATTAATATTAAAAGTTAAGTTTTAATAAATTCATACATTTTCAAGTGTGCCCCAACACAGAGTCTTTCTTTTTCCTCCTCCTTATCTATTTATTACTGACTCTGGGTGCACCACCAACCTACAATAATTATTAGATACCTTTCTTAAGGATCTCTAAGCATAATACTGTTGGTTATTTGAACAGGTTTTTACAATTCTTGTATAAATCTATGTTCTTCACCATAATATTTTTCCTGTGCGGAACCAAACCAAACCTTCCTGTTAACTCTCTGAAAATGGCCAGTTACCACCCCCAAACGTCCTCTTCCTGTCAATCACCTTTAGAACAGCCGTGCGATCAAAATTTTCACACCATCCTGTCACTGTTTGGCGACGCGTGTGCGCATTGAGGTGCGTACGCATGCGTAGTAGTTCGATAATCGCCCGCTGTGCGAAAACGCACAGCAGTAACCAGGTCTGAATCGGGCCCTGTGATCGTAGATGTGCTATTTTTAGCACATCTACAATCAGCTCTGAATCACCGCCTAAAGGTACCCATACACTTGTGCGATTGCTTTCGACGCGAGATCGTGCCCGATTTCCCTTGAAGCTCACCTTGAGACAAATGTCATCGAAAGTGCATTTTTAGTGCTTTCGATGCGCATACAATCCTGAGATTTATCTCATGCCCCTTGCGATCGGAAATCGGGTGGTATCGGATGATCGAATTCGAGCGCATCTCATGCTGCCCAAAAGCACACCAGATTTATCTGCCAGATTATGAAAAATGTAAATAGTGGGCTGGCCTATCTGGGGGATATAAAAACAAGCAGCCATTTTATAGTCTGTGCACTTCTGTCTGCTCTGTGACTAGAGAAGTTTGCATACCTCCCAACTGTACCGCGGGACAGTCCCGTTTTTTGGGGACTGTCCCGCTGTCCCACCCGCGGGCCACAGTGTCCCATGGTGGGGGGGGGTGGGCAGTTGGGAGGCTCTGTCTGCTGCTGCCCTGCTTAGCACAGCAGCAGTGAATAGACGCTGTGCGCATGCGCACAGCCTCTATTCAGTGGAGTCAGAGGGAGAGGGGGCATGCCAGCGGCTCACATAGTGCTGGGCGTGCCCCCTCACTGATGAAAATGGAGGCGCCATCAACCGAACCCAAGCTGCATGTGTGCATTGTCCACCTGAAAGTGGCGCCATTAAAACGCTGTATATCATAGTGCAACAGATCTATCACAGTATATACCAGGGCAGCAGGAATGTTATATATACCAACAGATGTGGTGCATTCTGATACTGCGGTGTTGAGTGGCACCACAGCCAGGGGCTCAATGCACACATGCAGCTAGGGGCAGGAAGATGGGTCCACGGTACCATCAACCTGTCCCTAGCAGCATGTGTGCATTGTCCGCCTGAAAGCGTTGACACTCACCATAGTATCAGACTGCACCACATCTGTTGGCTCGTGGCTACCCTGCGGTTCCTTACTACTGGACAGTCATTTGAGGACCTGAAGTATAGGACCTGTATCTCTGCGTAGGCTTTGGGACACATCATACCTGAAACCTGCAAGGCTAGTATCAAAGTGCTTCAGTACAAGTACTGCAAGGTAAGAAAATTACACCACACATTGCTTGTCGTGAAACAAAATATTTTATTTTGCAAACTGAATTTGCGCAGAAAAAATATATGCTTTTAATTTCAAGACATAATTGTATATGCAGCCAACATGGCTGAAATTTTTCGAACAGTCTAAAGGTTTCATTATGCATCATGCATTATGCATTCGGACATGATAACAAAATGCTATATATAGCAACAAATGTGCATTTTGATACTACACCGTTGAGTGGCACCGCAGCCAGGGGCACAATGCACACATGCAACTTGGGGTAGGAAGATGGGTCCCCGGTTCCATTAACCTGCACCAAGTGCATGTGTGCATTGTGCCCCTGCCTGCGGTGCCACTCAACGCCGTAGTATCACAATGCATCACATCTGTTGCTATATATATCAAGGTCAGCATTCCCATTTGAGAAACGTATAAAAATGCCTATAACTTTATTTTAAATATGCAGCCAACATGGCTGAACTTTTTCAAACAGTATAAAGTTTTCATGATGAAGCACATGAAATTGCTTTGAAAAAATATGTTCTTTTTATTTCAACATAATTGTATATGTGGCCAACATGGCAACGTCAGCAAATAGTATAAAGTTTTCATGATGCACCACATGTGCACCATTACATGTATTAAATTAAAAAAAATCTCCTATATATTAGCCCTGTGACTCTGTGGCTGGCTTTCTAACGCTGGGTGGAGTCACAGACGTGGGCGGACTTAGCATCGCCTGCCCTGTCCCAGTGGCAGAACACCACACCAATAGCAGAAGGGACCACCCGTCCCAGGCAAGGCATAAGTCAGCAGTGTATCGACGCCACACACTAGCAGGTAAGCATGGACACCCAGACAGCGTCACCCCACACCACCCCTCTGCTGCAAAGACCCACCACCACCTACCACACCGGGACACACAGCCCCAACAGAGCCCGCCGCTAACCCCCCCTACCATCTGTACGAGTGCAGCCGCGCCGCGGCCACACACGGCTAATTACACACCGCTCCCCACTACCGCTGCACACACTCTCACGCAGGCACCCGACAGCACACCGCCAGCCTCCCTCACTCCCAGCCCCGTCACACGCACCTGTCTTCCTGTGCCCGACAGGGCCGCACACACCGCTTCCCTCCTCCCCACTACCGCTGCACACACTCTCGCACAGAGCTGCCCGACACCTGGCCGCCATTCTCCCTCACTACCAGCTCATCTCCCTCTGCCCTTCACCAGCCCCCTCACCTGCACCGGTTTTCCACCGCCCGACAGGCCCGCACACACCGCTCCACCCCTCCCCACTACCGCTGCACACACTCTCTCACCAGCCTCCCTCACTAGCACGCCAGCTCCCTCTGCCCTTCACCAGGCCCGTCACCCGCAACTGTCTGCCTGTGCAAGACACTCCTGTTGCCACTCCAGCAACACCCACTGCAACCTTCACCCAACACCCTCCCCATCCACTCGCAGCCCCCAACACCATCAGCCACACAATAATCTATGTGGCTTATATACGAGGCAGCAGCAGCGGAATGCCTGATATTATGGGCGAAGAGAGGGAGGTGCATGCCTTATAAAGGGAAGGAGATGACTGATATTGGGGGAGAGGGATGGCTCATGTTATGGGGGGGGGGGTGCCCATCTATTCTTGTGTGCCTTTTTACCTCTTGCCATGGTGGAGGTGCTGCGATGGGAGAGGTTTTATATTTACACCTGCCGTTGGGGACAGGACTGCCCCCCTGTTTCCATAACTGTGTGACCCCAGCACACCTGCAAACCAACACATGTTGGGGGGCTTTGCAGACCTCTATGTTGCCCCTGTCTGCGCCGACGTGGTGGTGAAGCTGGGTGTACTACGCTAACAACATACATCACTAACCAACACTTTTTACTTACACACACACACACACACACACACACACACACACACACACACACACACACACTTACCCCTCTGCAATTACACTGCAACAGCTACATAACCTTCCAGACCCTCCACAATCCTGCACACCACCACACAAGCCCTACTACACACCCACCGCCCTCTCTATACAGCCCATGCATTCTGACAACACAATAACACAACCATATGCCCACAATGGAGCCCTCCCCCCCACACACGCAATAACATGCCAACTCATTTCCCACCCCCACCCCCAACTTCCACACACTACATTACCATACACAAAGTTCCAAAAACATACAACACACAGCCATGCCACCTTCCGGTCCCATCCGCGTCTTCCCCGCACCCGCCACTCCCCCAACCACAGCACCTACTAGGTGATTCATCAGGCCCTGCATGCGCTGTTCACGCCGTTGCAAGGGCCTTCGACCCCTTAACCATTGCACGCCCTTTGTCCGTGCAATATTTAACCACTCACACAATTATGATTGGATGTAATACTCCATATAATAAATATATTGCACGCCACAAGGGTGTGCAAGGATCAAGGGGGCGTAGCCCCTTACGACGGTGTGAAGAGCGCCCGTAGGGCGCGATGAATCACCTAGTAATGCTATATATAACCAACTAATATGGTGCATTTTGATACTACAACGTTGAGTGGCACCACAGGCAGGGGCACAATGCCTGCACGTGTGCATTGTGCCCCTGCCTGCAGTGCCACTCAACGCCGTATTATCAAGATGCAGCACATCTGTTGCAATATATAAGTGCTGTATGATATACGGTGCAGTATGATATACATTGTTTTTTGAATGGCAGCGCTTTCAGGGGCATAATGCACACATGCAGGTAGGCCCGGCTTCAGGCTCCCCGGCACCATCAACCGGACCCAAGCTGCATGTGTGCATTGTCCACCTGAAAGTGGTGCCACTAAAACGCTGTATATCATAGTGCAACAGATCTATCACAGTATATACCAGGGCAGCAGGAATGTTATATATACCAACAGATGTGGTGCATTCTGATACTGCGGTGTTGAGTGGCACCGCAGCCAGGGGCACAATGCACACATGCAGCTAGGGGCAGGAAAATGGGTCCCCGGTACCATCAACCTGTCCCTAGCAGCATGTGTGCATTGTCCACCTGAAATCGTTGACACTCACCATAGTATCAGACTGCACCACATCTGTTGGTATGTATAACAAGGGCACCAGTAATTGAGAATCACCCTACATTTGAAAGAGACTTGTCTCCTCCTCCTCGTCCACTTGTCCCCCCTGTGATATCAAGGAGGTCATAATTGTGGAGGAGACGGCGGATGTGTGGCTGGCTTGGGAAGGGCAGCTGGTTTGAGGAGGAGATTGGAAAGTGGGGGAAGGGCGCGTGGATGGGGTTGGGGGTTTACGAAAACGGGAAGAGTGGATGGTTTGATGAGGAAGGGTTTGAGGAGGATGGAAAGTGGAGGAAGGGTAGTTGGATTGGGCCTGCGGTTGCGGATAACCGGAATGATAGCTGGGATGCGGAGTAGTAGACGTAGGGTAGGTGGGTGGTGGTGAACAAAAGGACAATGGGAGATGAGGAGCAGGTGCTTTAGGTTCTGGGCCATGAACGCTCCACTCTGGTGTCAGATGCCCTGATAGTGTTTGGTACAAAACCTGCGACACCAGGCGCTGGCACGCTACCTGCTGCTGCGCAGAAACCTTCCGCATAGTTTTGCTGACATACGAAGCAAAGTCGTCAAACTCATCTGGTTTACATAGCAGCTGTGAACGGGCCTCTGTAAGGAGAGGGTCCTCTACAAATTTTGTTTTCCGTGGCTTCCTCTTCCCAGTAGGTCACAGCGGAGAGGTAAGTTCCTCAGGGGAGGTGTTGATGAGGGCAGGGGTACGGCTGAGGTCTTCTTCAGGTGTCTGTAGGGTAAAGAGAAACATATTTAGTGGATAGTCTAACTAATTTTCTCTATCGTCCTAAGTGGATGCTGGGGTTCCTGAAAGGACCATGGGGGATAGCGGCTCCGCAGGAGACAGGGCACAAAAGTAAAGCTTTTACAGGTCAGGTGGTGTGTACTGGCTCCTCCCCCTATGACCCTCCTCCAGACTCCAGTTAGATTTTTGTGCCCGGCCGAGAAGGGTGCAATTCTAGGTGGCTCTCATAAAGAGCTGCTTAGAGAGTTTAGCTTAGGTTTTTTATTTTACAGTGATTCCTGCTGGCAACAGGATCACTGCAACGAGGGACAGAGGGGAGAAGAAGTGAACTCACCTGCGTGCAGGATGGATTGGCTTCTTGGCTACTGGACATGAAGCTCCAGAGGGACGATCACAGGTACAGCCTGGATGGTCACCGGAGCCACGCCGCCGGCCCCCTCACAGATGCTGAAGCAAGAAGAGGTCCAGAATCGGCGGCTGAAGACTCCTGCAGTCTTCTTAAGGTAGCGCACAGCACTGCAGCTGTGCGCCATTTTCCTCTCAGCACACTTCACACGGCAGTCACTGAGGGTGCAGGGCGCTGGGGGGGGGGCGCCCTGGGAGGCAAATGAAAACCTTTAAAAAGGCTAAAAATACCTCACATATAGCCCCAGAGGCTATATGGAGATATTTACCCCTGCCTAAATGTACTAAATAGCGGGAGACGAGCCCGCCGAAAAAGGGGCGGGGCCTATCTCCTCAGCACACGGCGCCATTTTCTGTCACAGCTCCGCTGGTCAGGAAGGCTCCCAGGTCTCTCCCCTGCACTGCACTACAGAAACAGGGTATAACAGAGAGGGGGGGCAAAATAAATGGCTATATATATTAATATAAAAGCAGCTATAAGGGAGCACTTAATCATAAGGCTATCCCTGTCATATATAGCGCTTTTTGGTGTGTGCTGGCAGACTCTCCCTCTGTCTCCCCAAAGGGCTAGTGGGTCCTGTCTTCGTATAGAGCATTCCCTGTGTGTCTGCTGTGTGTCGGTACGTGTGTGTCGACATGTATGAGGACGTTATTGGTGTGGAGGCGGAGCAATTGCCAAATATGAGGATGTCACCTCCTAGGGGGTCGACACCAGAATGGATGCCTTTATTTGTGGAATTACGGGATAGCGTCAACTCGCTTAAGCAGTCGTTTGCCGACATGAGGCGGCCGGACACTCAATTAGTGCCTGTCCAGGCGCCTCAAACACCGTCAGGGGCTGTAAAACGCCCCTTGCCTCAGTCGGTCGACACAGACCCAGACACAGGCACTGATTCCGGTGGTGAAGGTGACGAATCAACCGTATTTTCCAGTAGGGCCACACGTTATATGATTTTGGCAATAAAGGAGATGTTACATTTAGCTGATACTACAGGTACCACTAAACAGGGTATTATGTGGGGTGTGAAAAAACTACCAGTAGTTTTTACCGAATCAGAAGAATTAAATGACGTGTGTGATGAAGCGTGGGGTGCCCCGATAAAAAACTGCTAATTTCAAAGAAGTTATTGGCTTTATACCCTTTCCCGCCAGAGGTTAGGGAGCGCTGGGAAACACCTCCTAGGGTGGACAAAGCGCTAACACGCTTATCAAAACAAGTGGCGTTACCCTCTCCTGAGACGGCCGCACTTAAAGATCCATCAGATAGGAGGATGGAAAATATCCAAAAAGGTATATACACACATGCAGGTGTTATACTACGACCAGCTATTGCGACTGCCTGGATGTGCAGTGCTGGGGTAGTTTGGTCAGAGTCCCTGATCGAAAATATTGATACCCTGGACAGGGACAATATTTTACTGTCGTTAGAACAAATAAAGGATGCATTTCTTTATATGCGTGATGCACAGAGAGATATCTGCACACTGGCATCACGGGTAAGTGCTATGTCCATTTCGGCCAGAAGAGCTTTATGGACACGACAGTGGACAGGCGATGCGTAGAGGAGTTATTTGGGGTCGGTCTATCGGATTTGGTGGCCACGGCTACGGCCGGGAAATCCACCTTTCTACCTCAAGTCACTCCCCAACAGAAAAAGGCACCGACCTTTCAACCGCAGCCCTTTCGTTCCTTTAAAAATAAGAGAGCAAAGGGCTATTCATATCTGCCACGAGGCAGAGGACGAGGGAAGAGACAGCAACAGGCAGCTCCTTCCCAGGAACAGAAGCCCTCCCCGGCTTCTACAAAAGCCTCAGCATGACGCTGGGGCTTCGCAAGCGGACTCGGGGGCGGTAGGCGGTCGTCTCAAGAATTACAGCGCGCAGTGGGCTCACTCGTAGGTAAATCCCTGGATCCTGCAGATAATATCTCAGGGGTACAGGTTGAAATTAGAGACAGAGCCACCTCGCCGTTTCCTGAAGTCTGCTTTACCAACGTCCCCCTCAGAAAGGGAGACGGTTTTGGAAGCCATTCACAAGCTGTATTCTCAGCAGGTGATAGTCAAGGTACCTCTTCTACAACAAGGGAAGGGGTATTATTCCACTCTTTTTGTGGTACCGAAGCCGGATGGCTCGGTAAGGCCTATTCTAAATCTGAAGTCCTTGAACCTGTACATAAAGAAGTTCAAGTTCAAGATGGAGTCACTCAGAGCAGTGATAGCGAACCTGGAAGAAGGGGACTTTATGGTATCCTTGGACATCAAGGATGCGTATCTCCACGTTCCAATTACCCCTCACACCAGGGGTACCTCAGGTTCGTTGTACAAAACTGTCACTATCAGTTTCAGACGCTGCCGTTTGGTTTGTCCACGGCACCTCGGGTCTTTACAAAGGTAATGGCCGAGATAATATTTCTTCTTCGAAGAAAAGGCGTATTAATTATCCCATACTTGGACGATCTCCTAATAAGGGCAAGGTCCAGAGAACAGCTAGAGATGGGTTTAGCACTATCTCAAGAGGTGCTAAAGCAGCACGGATGGATTCTGAATATTCCAAAATCCCAATTAATGCCGACAACTCGTCTGCTGTTCCTGGGGATGATTCTGGACACAGTTCAGAAAAAGGTTTTTCTTCCCGAAGAAAAAGCCAAGGAGTTATCTGACCTGGTCAGGAACCTCCTAAAACCAGGAAAGGTGTCTGTACATCAATGCACAAGAGTCCTGGGAAAAAATGGTAGCTTCTTACGAAGCAATCCCTTTCGGCAGATTCCATGCAAAGGGATCTGTTGGACAAATGGTCAGGGTCGCATCTTCAGATGCACCTGCGGATAACCCTGTCGCCGAGGACAAGGGTATCCCTTCTGTGGTGGTTGCAGGAGGCTCATCTATTGGAGGACCGCAGATTCGGCATGCAGGATTGGATCCTGGTGACCACGGATGCCAGCCTGAGAGGCTGGGGAGCAGTCACACAGGGAAGAAATTTCCAGGGAGTGTGGTCGAGCCTGAAAAAGTCTCTTCACATAAGCATTCTGGAACTAAGAGCAATCTACAATGCTCTAAGCCAGGCGGAACCTCTGCTTCAAGGAAGACCGGTGTTGATCCAGTCGGACAACATCACGGCAGTCGCCCATGTAAACAGACAGGGCGGCACAAGAAGCAGGAGGGCAATGGCAGAAGCTGCCAGGATCCTTCGCTGGGCGGAGAATCACGTGATAGCACTGTCAGCAGTATTCATCCCGGGCGTGGACAACTGGGAAGCAGACTTCCTCAGCAGACACGACCTTCACCCGGGAGAGTGGGGACTTCATCCAGAAGTTTTCCACATGCTATTAAACCGTTGGGTAAAACCAATGGTGGACATGATGGCGTCTCGCCTCAACAAAACACTGGACAGGTATTGCGCCAGGTCAAGAGATCCGCAGGCAATAGCTGTGGACGCGCTGGTAACACCTTGGGTGTACCAGTCGGTATATGTGTTTCCTCCTCTGCCTCTCATACCAAAGGTATTGAGGATTATACGGCAAAGAGGAGTAAGACTAGTGGCTCCGGATGGGCCAAGAAGGACTTGGTACCCGGAACTTCAAGAGATGGTCACGGACGATCCGTGGCCTCTACTTCTGAGAAGGGACCTGCTTCAGCAGGGTCCTTGTCTTTTTCAAGACTTACCGCGGCTGCGTTTGACGGCATGGCGTTTGAATGCCAGATCCTAAAAGGAAAAGGCATTCCAGAAGAAGTCATTCCTACCTTGATAAAGGCAAGGAAGGAAGTCACCGCGAAGCATTATCGCCGTATTTGGCGAAAATATGTTGCGTGGTGCGAGCAGCGGAGTGCTCCGATGGAGGAATTTCAACTGGGTCGTTTTCCTACATTTCCTGCAATCAGGATTGTCTATGGGTCTCAAATTGGGATCTATTAAGGTTCAAATTTCGGCCCTATCAATATTCTTCCAAAAAGAATTGGCCTCAGTCCCTGAGGTCCAGATTTTTATCAAAGGAGTACTGCATATACAGCCTCCTGTGGTGCCTAAGGTGGCACCGTGGGATCTAAATGTAGTTTTAGATTTCCTCAAATCCAATTGGTTTGAACCACTAAAGAATGTGGATTTGAAATATCTCACATGGAAAGTGACTATGTTACTGGCCCTGGCTTCGGCCGGGAGAGTATCTGAACTGGCGGCTTTGTTTTATAAAAGCCCTTATTTAATTTTCCATTCGACATAGGGCAGAGCTGCGGACGCGTCCGCATTTTCTCCCTAAGGTGGTATCAGCGTTTCACCTGAACCAGCCTATTGTAGTGCCTGCGGCTACAGACGACTTGAAGGACTCCAAGTTGTTGGACGTTGTCAGAGCCTTAAAAATATACATTTAAAGGACGGCTGGAGTCAGAAAATCTGACTCGCTGTTTATACTGTATGCACCCAACAAGTTGGGTGCACCTGCTTCTAAGCAGTCGATTGCTCGTTGGATTTGTAACAAAATTCAACTTGTACATTCTGTGGCAGGCCTGCCACAGCCTAAATCTGTTAA
Organism: Pseudophryne corroboree; assembly: GCF_028390025.1. Lineage (NCBI taxonomy): Eukaryota > Metazoa > Chordata > Amphibia > Anura > Myobatrachidae > Pseudophryne > Pseudophryne corroboree. The sequence continues at coordinate 813,029,281 of NC_086449.1, read as the reverse complement.
GGCCCATTCCGCAAGGAAGGTGGGCTCATCTTGGGCGGCTGCCCGAGGGGTCTCGGCATTACAACTCTGCCGAGCAGCTACGTGGTCAGGGGAGAACACGTTTGTAAATTTTTACAAATTTGATACCCTGGCAAAGGAGGACCTGGAGTTCTCTCATTCGGTGCTGCAGAGTCATCCGCACTCTCCCGCCCGTTTGGGAGCTTTGGTATAATCCCCATGGTCCTTTCAGGAACCCCAGCATCCACTTAGGACGATAGAGAAAATAAGAATTTACTTACCGATAATTCTATTTCTCGGAGTCCGTAGTGGATGCTGGGCGCCCATCCCAAGTGCGGATTATCTGCAATACTTGTACATAGTTATTGTTAACTAATTCGGGTTATTGTTTAGGAAGCCATCTTTCAGAGGCTCCTCTGTTATCATACTGTTAACTGGGTTTAGATCACAAGTTGTACGGTGTGATTGGTGTGGCTGGTATGAGTCTTACCCGGGATTCAAAATCCTCCCTTATTGTGTACGCTCGTCCGGGCACAGTACCTAACTGGAGTCTGGAGGAGGGTCATAGGGGGAGGAGCCAGTACACACCACCTGACCTGTAAAAGCTTTACTTTTGTGCCCTGTCTCCTGCGGAGCCGCTATCCCCCATGGTCCTTTCAGGAACCCCAGCATCCACTACGGACTCCGAGAAATAGAATTATCGGTAAGTAAATTCTTATTTTTTTTCTGTTACAGTTCCCTACAAGCGTGGCAGAATGGCAAGCTATTGCAGAGGACTTAGGGGGTAATTCCAAGTTGATTGCAGCAGGAATTTTGTTGGCAGTTGGGCAAAACCATGGCCCTCATTCCGAGTCGTTCGCTCTGTATTTTTCATCGCATCGCAGTGAAATTCCGCTTAGTACGCATGCGCAATAATCGCACTGCGACTGCGCCAAGTAATTTTACAATGGAGATAGTATTTTTACTCACGGCTTTTTCATCGCTCCGGCGATCGTAATGTGATTGACAGGAAATGGGTGTTACTGGGCGGAAACAGGCCGTTTTATGGGCGTGCGGTAAAAAACGCTACCGTTTCCGGAAAAAACGCAGGAGTGGCCGGGGAAACGGGGGAGTGTCTGGGCGAACGCTGGGTGTGTTTGTGACGTCAAACCAGGAACGACAAGCACTGAAATGATCGCAGATGCCGAGTAAGTCTGAAGCTACTCTGAAACTGCTAAGTAGTTTGTAATCGCAATATTGCGAATACATCGGTCGCAATTTTAAGAAGCTAAGATACACTCCCAGTAGGCGTAGGCTTAGCGTGAGCAACTCTGCTAAATTCGCCTTGCGAGCGATCAACTCGGAATGAGGGCCCATGTGCACTGCAGGGGAGGCAGATATAACATGTGCAGAGAGAGTTAGATTTGGGTGGGTTATTTTGTTTCTGTGCAGGGTAAATACTGGCTGCTTTATTTTTACACTGCAAATTAGATTGCAGATTGAACACACCACACCCAAATATAACTCTCTCTGCACATGTTAAATCTGCCTCCCCTGCAGTGCACATGGTTTTTCCCAACTGCTAACAAAATTCCTGCTGCGATCAACTTGGAATTACCCCCTTTCAGAGGCGCTGGAATTACCCAAACTGTGGTGGTGCAATAGACGGGAAACATGTGCGCATCACCAAACCCACCAACAGCGGGTCGGACTACTACAATTACAAGGGCTACTTTAGCATTGTTCTAATGGCGGTGGTCAATGCAAACTATGAGTTTATTTTCCTGGATGTTGGGAAAAATGGTAGTTGCTCAGATGGTGGATGTTTGAAAAATACGCACTTCTGTGATAGGCTCACCACCAACTCTAATCATCTGCCGCCTGTGGAGCAAACAAAGAATGGCCTGGGATTTGTGTTCGGGGTAGATGAGGCCTTCGCACTGCACGAACACTTAATGAAGCCCTACCCGCAAAGAGTCCTGAACCACGATAGGCGCATTTTTAACTACCGCCTTTGTAGTGCCCACAGGGTTGTTGAGAATGCATTTGACATTCTCAGCAACCGGTTCAGGATCTTCCACAAACCCATTAACATGAGGCTGGACAAAATTGACTGTGTAGTAACAGCATGTTGTATACTACACAACATGCTCTGTCGCAAGGCCACGAGGCAAATGCCTTTGCTCCAGCCGGACCGGAAGATCCCAACCAGCCAGTAGCAGATCTTGCCACGGGCAAGCAGGACTTTTACCCGGGGCGCCGCCTTCCGGAGGGAGTCCGCGCCTCCGGAGGGCGCCGCACCATGGCAAGATCCGCTGCTGCTGTCAGTGCTGTGCCCCCCGCTGCCTGCTCCCGCTGCCCCCCGCCGTGAAGGGAACTAGACGCGTAGCGTCTAGTTTCCCTTCGTGGAGAGGACATTTACTGTGCGGTGCGCGCAAAGGTCCTCTCCATGAAGGGAACTAGACGCGTAGCGTCTAGTTTCCCTTTGTGGAGAGGACCTTTGTTGTGCGGTGCGCGATGACGTCATCGCGCACCGCACATAATTTCCGCCACGCCCCTATTGCCCGCCCGGGGCGCTGCAAACCCTGGAGCCGGCCCTGCAACCAGCCGGTGGTGACAGCGCCAATTTCCTCCTTGGGACCACCTGCAGCAACTATACGCGGCACTGCAAGGGCAAAAGAGGTCAGGGAAAAATATAATGCCTTCTTCAATGAGGAGGGAGCTGTGGCATGGCAGGAGGAATGTATTAGGTAAAAACAATTTAAAAGACAACGTACCCCTTCGGCCTCCTCCACACCCAGACTTCCCTCCTGGAACTCGACCATCACCACCATGGACTTTTCTCCAGGAGGAAGTTGAGATCTTTGTAGTACCACAGCAGCGGCACATACACCTTGTCTGCACCGGCCCCGGACCTCTTGGACTCCTCCACCTTGCTATTTTCTTTCACAAATACTGTTCGAAGATTGGCAATCTTCTTTCGGACCCAGGCCACCGAGGCAGCAGAGAAGGTGGGCTTGGAGTACTCCACCATGCGTGTATAAGCAGCCTCCCTCTTCTGCTTGTTGCTGTAGTCCGGTGAGGACGTCAGCCACAGACACTCCTCCTCGCGGTACAGGCTGATGAAGCCGGAAAGAAAATCGCGTTTCTCATAGGACATCTACAGAATGCAAAAAAAGGAAAATGAAAAAAACATGAAAAAAATTTAACTATTCTGGTTAAATAAAGTTTGTTTTCTAGTTACTGTGTGAGTTATCAGGAATATGTTGTGAGAATATATTGGTGTGCAGGGCGCAGTATAATGGCGTTTAGGGCGCGGCCGCATGGGGCTTGCAGTAGTGCAGCAATTTGGGCAGGGGGCCTGTATAATCGTGGGTAGAGCAGCAGAAACGGTGGGCAGTGGTGTTAAATAAGAATAGTAGTCATTGGTGGCCAATGGCGCTGTATAATGGCATTTAGGGCGCGGCTGGCTGGGGCTTGCAGTGGCGCTGCATTTTGGGCAGGGGCCTATATACATCTGGGTAGAGCAGCATAGAGGGTGGGCAGTGTTGGTAAAAAGGAATAATCATTGGTGGCCAGTGGTATAGCCTACCTTGTGCGGTGTTTGTGCGGAGCTCAGCAGCGTGCTTGCAGCCTCCTCTCCAGTCATGTGCGCAGTGAGGAGAAGAGGAGTGGCCAGGAAGTCGTCTCCTGTCTTCACATATCGCACATCGCGGTGTGGTACATCGAAAGTGGTAAAAAAACAGCATGCGATCACGCCCTGATTCGAGAAATATTAAGTGCGGCACATAATATCTTGAGACGCGAGATTCGACCGACGTGCCGGCGCATCGCGTCGAAAGGTATCTTAAATGTGCATACAATCCCCCAATTTCTCTCACAGATGTGGTCGAAATTGAAGGCTAGTACCGATAATCTAGTGTATGGGCACCATAAGTTGCATAAAGTAAAACAATGTATTGGTGAATTCTCCATTTAGTCACAAGCACAACAAGCAGATATGTGTTGAAAAGAGGTAATTAGTTCTGCGGCCAGCTGACTTCAAGACTGAATGTCTCCTGGTTTTAATCAACCACAGAATTAGCGTATTTCATGCGTGTCCGGGTTTAAAGGGAAAGTATGGTAAGCCTAAGTATAACTGATGTTTATGGGTTTTGCAGGACATTTGTAGAAAATGTAACAAATACTTGGCCTGCAAACATATGTTTCCCTCTAAATATAGGACAATGGGGGTCATTACGATCGCTCGCTGCAGCTTTCGTTGCCTAGCGATCGCCTCTGAGACAGAGGCGGTCGCTGGGCGGGAGGGGGCTGAACGGCGGCGCTAAGCCGCCATTTAGGGGGAGCGGTGCGGCCAACGCAGACGTGGCCGGACCATTGGGGGGGCGGGCCGCGATGGCTGCGTGATGTCTCACGCAGCCGCTGCAGCCAGCGGCAGCGACACTTCACTCCCGGCTGCGCTGGCCGGGAGTTACTCCTCAAATACAAAGGCGATGCTTTTGTATTTGTGCGGGAAGTGGGGGGGGGGGGGGGGCGGCACTGACATGCGGGGCGGTCTGGCCCTGTGCTGGGCGTCCCCCCCACATGTCAGGGAAGATGATCGTAACTGTGCTAAATATAGCACAGCTACGATCAACTCGGAATGACCCCCATTGTCAAATGTTACTTTCTCGCATCAATTGTATAACTGAAACAAAAAGGCAATAACGTATGCTTTACTGCTATAAAGTAAACTAGCTTACTTGCCGTATGCCCTGCAATCAGCAGCGTAGCCCCATTATACAGTATTACTGACTCTTCCTCTTGCTTCCCACAGACCGACACAGTTAAGTGTACCACTCCCTACACAGCCCGGTTTGTACAGATACAGCGGGGATCACCTGTCATCAGAAGACCTGTCCCATGATAGAACTAATAAACCACAATAACAAGGCTTACACTGTAATGCACAAGGTGGGGAGGATTTGGCTCATCAGTCACATGTGTTCCCCAACAGACAGATAAAATGATAACAGTCAATAATATCCCAAAATAGAACATTCCATTCTGAACAAAGTTTGATCAGTCAGACATAAATGCAAAGTATTGTTTACCGGTAATACATCCTAATGAGCAGAGCTGTAACTAGACATGCCCTGTGCCAGAAAAATAATTGGTGTTCCCTCTTCCACCATATTTAAAATAAGGACAGTGCGCACCGAAGGCGCTCGTCAAAAATATAGGGGAAAGTCTTTATGAGGAAGGGGTGTGGCCACAAAAGAGTACCAATTCATATTACACAGCACAATAGTGTCCATTATACCCCTTTTACACTCGCAGAAAAATCCCGGGATATTGCACGTGAACGCGCATCATCCCGGGATTCTTCTCAGTGCAATACCCCTTTTACACTCGCAGAAAAATCCCGGGATATTGCACGTGAACGCGCATCATCCCGGGATTCTTCTCAGTGTAAATGGGTACAGGGACAATTTCCCGGGACGAGCATCCCGGGATTTCATCCCAGGTCAAAAGCAGGGTTGAACCCGGGACCGTCCCGGGAAGCTGCCAGTGTAAACGGGTATACCGGGTCAAGGCGACCCGGCACCCGTTCTCTTCATAGGAGGAGGCGGTGCTTGGAGAAGATTATCTCCAAGCACCGCCTCTGGGAGACTCGGCGGTGACGTCACTGACCCGGCAATATGCCGGGTCAGCCCGCTAATGTGAAAGGGTCATTCCCGGGAATGTGTCCCGGCAAATATACCGGGACACATTCCCGGGAATGAACTTTCCTGCGAGTGTAAAAGTGGTATAAATGGGTACAGGGACAATTTCCCGGGACGAGCATCCCGGGATTTCATCCCAGGTCAAAAGCAGGGTTGAACCCGGGACCGTCCCGGGAAGCTGCCAGTGTAAACGGGTATACCGGGTCAAGGCGACCCGGCACCCGTTCTCTTCATAGGAGGAGGCGGTGCTTGGAGAAGATTATCTCCAAGCACCGCCTCTGGGAGACTCGGCGGTGACGTCACTGACCCGGCAATATGCCGGGTCAGCCCGCTAATGTGAAAGGGTCATTCCCGGGAATGTGTCCCGGCAAATATACCGGGACACATTCCCGGGAATGAACTTTCCTGCGAGTGTAAAAGTGGTATTATTCACTTACACCACACTGTAGTAACTCTTTATACACGTTACACCACAGTAGAGGACCTTATACACATTGTGCCAGGTAAAGCCCCTGATACACATTATGCCAGGTAGCGTCCCTGATACACATTATGCCAGGTAATGCCCCTGCAACACAGTATGCTATGTAGAGCCCCTGATACACATTAGACCCTGAGACATTTTATGCCAGGTGCAGTCCATGTTACACCAGGTAGAGCCCCTGAGACACATTATGCCAGGTAGAGCCCATGAGAGACATTATGCCAGGTAAATCCCACATTACACCAGATAGAGACCCTGATACACATTATGCTAGGTGTAGCCCCTAAGGCACATTATGCCAGGTGCAGCCCACATTATTCCAGGTAGAGAGGAGGGGACGGAGACGGAGGGGGGTGTCTGTGTGTGTCATCATCACTTACAGAGAGGCCAGCAGCTCCTTGTAGCTACAGACAGGGAAGCATGGATGGATGCTGACAGCAGCCACACACCAGAAAGCACACAGTCACACAGTGATCACATTATAAGCTGCAGCGCCCGGCTAACGATCAATCTCATGCTCTAACAAGTAGCCAGGTGCTGCAGTACTACTCCGGCATGGAGCTGCGCGGACCAGCCCTGGGGGAGTTCCCGGCTGGGCTGCACTCACACTGCACATGTGCTGTGTGCCAGGCACCACTGGCACACATGTAGTTACAGCCCTGCTAATGGGGGTGATTCCGAGTTGTTCGCTCGCTAGCTGCTTTTAGCAGCATTGCACACGCTAGGCCGCCGCCCTCTGGGAGTGTATATTCGCTTAGCAGAAGTGCGAACGAAAGATTCGCAGAATTGCGAATAGAAATTTCTTAGCAGTTTCTGAGTAGCTCGAGACTTACTCCTACACTGCGATCAGCTCAGCCCGTTTCGTTCCTGGTTTGACATCATAAACACACCCTGCGTTCGGCCAGCCACTCCCCCGTTTCTCCAGCCACTCCCGCGTTTTATGCTGGCACGCCTGCGTTTTTCCGCACACTTCCGGAAAACGGCCAGTTTCCGCCCAGAAACACCCACTTCCTGTCAATCACACTCCGATCACTTCAACGATGAAAAATCTTCGTTCTGCCGTGAGTAAATCTACTAAGTTTTGAGCTAAAATACTTAGCGCATGCGCAATGCGTACTATGCGCATGCGCATTTTCGCATTAATTGCTCCGTTGCGAAAATCTGCAACGAGCGAACAACTCGGAATCACCCCCAATGAGCGATAAAGCCAATTTGGAGGGATCACCAAAAAGTATGCTAGTTTTTTTTTTCCAATACAAAAGTAAATAAAGCTTTTATAATAAACTAGGTGATTAATCTAGGTGATTCATCTCTTCACACCGTCGGTTGGGGCTACGCCCCGTTAACCCCTGCACGCCTTTGAACATACACAGGCCAGTAGATAGGTGGTCAAGAGGTGCTGCGGGTGGGGAAGGGGAGGGTGTGGTAAGTCCGCGAATGGGGGAAGGCAGAGCCGGATTAAGACCATGGGGGGCCCGGGGTGCTTTAGACAGTGGGGTCCCTATTGAAGAGAGGGGTGGGGGGTGCACCTATTAACGGGGCGTAATGCCACCATGCGCCCTCGGGCCGGGAGGGCCCGACTATAAATGGCCAGGGGCCGAGAGGGCCCGACTACATACCCACAGGCCGGGAGGGCCTGACTGTACCTACGGGCCTAGTGCCCGATCCCTGACGGTCTAGGGAAGAAAGGGGGGGTGAGTGAGAAACCACCTCACTGAGGCCTCACCTGGTCCGGGTCATCTTCCATCAGGAGCACGGCGTCTTCCGGCCTTTTCAGCGGGCACCGGAGCACTTCTCCCTCCATCCGGCTGTTCACCGCTCTTCAGCGCGGCCTCCCTCTTCGGCTCTCGCTCGGTGTCTTCTGCGCTCTTCCGCGCGGTCATCTTCTTCGGCTCCCGCCCGGCATCTGACGTCAGATGCCGTGGGCGGGGCCAATGACCCGGCGAGACAATCTGATTGGCCGGCGCCCCGCGAGCCATGATTTACTCGCGGACGGCGCCGGATTTGAACTCTCGCCGCCAGCGCTTCAGATTGGCTGGCAAAACGGCGCCAAGTTTGAAGCGCCGCTGCCCGTCGCCACTTCCAGTCTGGTGCAGGGAAACACCTGGTCCCTGCACCGGACACCCACCGCTTACTGACAGGCGCTGTCCTCTGCAGGGGACGCAGATCCCCTGCACCCTGGAGCTCTGATGTGCCCTGGAACACAGGTCACATCTCTACAGCACTACAGATCGGATCGGAAGAGAGATCCGATCTGTGGTGTGGCAGGGGGCCCTTTTGGAAAGGGGGGCCCGGGGATACGTATCCCCGGGACCCCCCCTTAATCCGGCTCTAGGGAAGGTGTGGGTGGAGGAGGGGGGAGGGGGCCGGAGGTGCTGTGGGTGGAGGAGTGGCGGCTGCGGGGGTCCGGATGCGCTGCGGGCAGGGGAGGGGTGTGATGCGGGTGTGGGTGATACGGATGGGGGAGGGGGTGGGAGTGCCGTGGGTGTTGGAGGGACGCGTGTGGGGGGTGGATGTGGTGGATGCTGTGGGTGGGAGGGGGGGCGTATGTGGTGGATGCTGTGGGTGTCGCGGGTGGGAGAGGGCCGGGTGGGGTGGAGCATGCAGGGGGGAGAGGTGGGTATGGGGGGGGAGGTGCAGGGGTGCTGCGGGTGGGGGAGGGGTGTTGCGGGTGTGGGTGCTACGGGTGGGGGAGGGGTGTGTGCCGCGGGTGGGGGACGGATGTCGTGGATGCTGCGGGTGGGGGAGGGGCTGGTGGGGTGTGGGTGTAGCGAGGAGGAGAGGTGGGTATGGGGGGAAGTGCTGTGGGTGGGGGAGGGGTATTGCTACGGTTGGGGGAGGGAGTGCAGCGGGAAGGAGGGGGGAGTACCGCGGGTGGGGGGCGGATGTGGTGGATGGTGTGGGTTCGGCGGGTGGGGTGGATAAGGGGGTGCCGCGGGTGGGGTGGAGGGTGCGTGGGTGTAGGGGGGGGGAGATGGGTGTAGGGGGGATGCCGCGGGTGGGGGAGAGAGAGGGTGGGTTTTTTTGGGTTATGGGTGCTACGGGTGGGGGATGGATGTGGTGGGTGCCACGGGTGGGGGAGGGGTAGGGGGGGTTCTGCGGGTGAGGGAGGGGCGGGGGGTGCTACAGGAGGGGGCGGGAGTGCTGCGGGTGGTGGAAGGGCGTGTGCCGCGGATGTGGTGGATGCTGTGGGTGCCGCGGGTGGGGGAGGGGTGGGGGGTGCATCAGGTGGGGGTGGGGACGGGAGTGCAGTGGTTGGGTGAGGGGTGTGTGCCGCGGGTGGGGTGGATGCTGTGGTTACCGCTGGTGGGAGGGTGCGGGGTGCCGCGGCCCATGTGGTGCGGGTGGGAGGGGGGCGCGAGCCGTGTTCCGCGGGTGGGGGGCTGATGTGTTGGATGCTGTGGGTGGAAGGAGGGCCGTGCGCCGCGGGTGTCGCGGATGTGGTGGATGCTGTGGGTGCCGCGGGTGGGGGAGTGGCGGTGGGGGGCCAGGGGGGGGTGGAGAAGTGGGTATGGGGGTGGTGCGGGGGTGCCGCGGGTGGGGGAGGGGTGGGGGGTGCAGCAGGTGGGGGAGGGGACGGGAGTGCAGTGGTTGGGTGAGGGGTGTGTGCCGCGGGTGGGGTGGATGCTGTGGGTACCGCGGGTGGGAGGGTGCGGGGTGCCGCGGGTGGGAGGGTGCGGGGTGCCGCGGGCCGTGTGGTGTGGGTGGGTGCAGGCCGTGTGCCGTGGGTGGGGGGCTGATGTGTTGGATGCTGTGGGTGGAAGGAGGGCCGTGCGCCGCGGGTGGGGTGCCGCGTGTGGGAGGAGGGCCGTGCGGCGCGGGTGGGGTGCCGCGTGTGGGAGGAGGGCCGTACGGCGCGGGTGGGGAGGAGGGTGCGTGGGTGTAGGGGGGGGGGGAGATGGGTGTAGGGGGGGTGCTGCGGGTGGGGGAGAGAGAGGGTGGGTTTTTTGGGTTGTGGGTGCTACGGGTGGGGGATGGATGTGGTGGGTGCCACGGGTGAGGGAAGGGTAGGGGGGGTTCTGCGGGTGGGGGAGGGGCGGGGGGGTGCTACAGGAGGGGACGGGAGTGCTGCGGGTGTTGGAGGGGAGTGTGGGGTGGAGGGTGTGAGGGGGGGGAGAAGTGGTATGGGGGTGGTGCGGGGGTGCCGCGGGTGGGGGAGGGGTGGGGGGTGCAGCAGGTGGGGGAGGGGACGGGAGTGCAGTGGTTGGGTGAGGGGTGTGTGCCGCAGGTGGGAGGAGGGCCGTGCGGCGCGGGTGGGATGCAGTGTGTGCCGCGGGTGAAACCATGGGGGGGGGGGGGGGCGGTCATTCCGACCCGATCGCTCGCTGCAGTTTATCGCAGCGCAGCGATCGGGTCGGATTTGCGCATGTGCCGACGCATGCTAGGCGGTCGAAGGGCGTTGTATTGTAGTGATCACCTCTGCTTGATTGACAGGCAGAGGCGGTCGCTGGGCGGGAGGGGGCTGGACGGCGGTGCGGTCCGGCCAACGCAGGCGTGGCCGGACCGTTGGGGGGAAGGGCCGCGGCGGCTGAGTGACGTCACACGCAACTGCTGCGACCCGGGCAGCGAGAAGGGTCTCTCGGCCAGCCGCAGGAGCTGCGCTGCTGTACAATGCTTTCGCATTTCTACGTGGGGGGGGGGCGTCACTGACATGCGGGGCGGACTAGTCCTGTGCTGGGCGTCCTCCCACATGTCTGAGTGCCTGATCGTAGATGTGCTCCATTTAGCACAGCTACGATCAACTCGGAATGACCCCCCATGTGCACTGCAGGTGGGGCAGATGTAACATGTGCAGAGAGAGTTAGATTTGGGTGGGGTGAGTTAAATCTGCAATCTAATATGCAGTGTAAAAATAAAGCAGCCAGTATTTACCCTGCACAGAAACAAAATAACCCACCCAAATCTAACTCTCTCTGCACATGTTATATCTGCCCCATCTGCACTGCACTTGGGGGGTCATTCCGAGTTGATCGCTCGCTAGCAGTTTTTAGCAGCCGTGCAAACGCATTGTCGCCGCCCACCGGGGAGTGTATTTTCGCTTTGCAGGAGTGCGAACGCCTGTGCAGCAGAGCGCCTGCAAAATCATTTTGTGCAAAACAAGACCAGCCCTGTAGTTACTCTTCGTGTGCGTTGAGTCTAACGACGGAGGGACGGCTTTTGACGTCCCACACCCGCCCAGCGAAAACGCCCAGCCACGCCTGTGTTTTCCCTGGCATGCCTGCATTTTTACAGCACACCTGCGTTTTGCCAAACACTCCCTGAAAATGGTCAGTTGCCACCCAGAAACACCCTCTTCCTGTCAATCTCCTTGCGATCGGATGTGCGTTTGGAATCGTCGCTAAAACCAGTGCAAAACCACAAAGAACTTTGTACCCGTACGACGCACGTGCGCACTGCGGTGCATACGCATGCACAGATTAGCCATTTTTTTTACTGATCGCTATGCAGCGAACAACGGCAGCTAGCGATCAACTCTGAATTACCCCCATGGTTTTGCCCAGTAGCTAACAAATTTGCTGCTGTGATCAGATCTGAATTAACCCCTATGTATTTGCTTCTGACCATTCCATCTATCTCCTCTTTGGCTCCGTTTCTTCATCCTAAGTTTCTGCCCAGCCACCGGCAATTACAGAAATCACTGGTGCCGTGGAATACGGAGAATGTAGGAAACGGGTATATGTGACGGAGCAATCAATAACATGTGTTGAGCTCCACCAATCAGGGCTCAGCACATCCTCCTCTGACCCAGTGGCGCAGCAGGGTTTTGTAGTGAGGCGGAGCAAAGAGTAAAAATAGGTGCCAATTGTATTAGCAATATGTGATGCTGAAAATCCATTAGTTAGGAGTAGAGATGTGCACCGGACATTTTTCGGGTTTTGTGTTTTGGTTTTGGATTCGGTTCCGCGCCCGTGTTTTGGATTCGGACGCGTTTTGGCAAAACCTCCCTGAAAAATTTTTGTCGGATTCGGGTGTGTTTTGGATTCGGGTGTTTTTTTTCCAAAAACCCTCAAAAACAGCTTAAATCATAGAAATTGGGGGTCATTTTGATCCCATCGTATTATTAACCTCAATAACCATAATTTCCACTCATTTCCAGTCTATTCTGAACACCTCACACCTCACAATATTATTTTTAGTCCTAAAATTTGCACCGAGGTCGCTGGATGGCTAAGATAAGCGACCCAAGTGGCCGACACAAACACCTGGCCCATCTAGGAGTGGCACTGCAGTGTCACGCAGGATGGCCCTTCCAAAAAACACTCCCCAAACAGCACATGACGCAAAGAAGAAAAAAAAGAGGCGCAATGAGGTAGCTGTGTGAGTAAGCTAAGCGACCCTAGTGGCCGACACAAACACCTGGCCCATCTAGGAGTGGCACTGCAGTGTCAGACAGGATGGCACTTAAAAAAATAGACCCCAAACAGCACATGATGCAAAGATAAATGAAAGAAAAAAGAGGTGCAAGATGGAATTGTCCTTGGGCCCTCCCACCCACCCTTATGTTGTATAAACAGGACATGCACACTTTAACAAACCCATCATTTCAGCGACAGGGTCTGCCACACGACTGTAGCTGAAATGACTGGTTGGTTTGGGCCCCCACCAAAAAAGAAGCAATCAATCTCTTCTTGCACAAACTGGCTCTACAGAGGCAAGATGTCCACCTCCTCCTCATCATCCGATTCCTCACCCCTTTCACTGTGTACATCCCCCTCCTCACAGATTATTAATTCGTCCCCACTGGAATCCACCATCTCAGGTCCCTGTGTACTTTCTGGAGGCAATTGCTGGTGAATGTCTCCACGGAGGAATTGATTATAATTCATTTTGATGAACATCATCTTCTCCACATTTTCTGGAAGTAACCTCATACGCCGATTGCTGACAAGGTGACTGGCTGCACTAAACACTCTTTCAGAGTACACACTGGAGGGGGGGGCAACTTAGGTAAAATAAAGCCAGTTTGTGCAAGGGCCTCCAAATTGCCTCTTTTTCCTGCCAGTATGACGTGCCTACTTGGGTGCGGTCACTCATATAATCCTCCAACATTCTTTCAATGGTGACAGAATCATATGCAGTGACAGTAGACGACATGTCAGTAATCGTTGGCAGGTCCTTCAGTCCAGACCAGATGTCAGCACTCACTCCAGACTGCCCTGCATCACCGCCAGCGGGTGGGCTCGGAATTCTTAGCCTTTTCCTCGCAGCCCCAGTTGCGGGAGACTGTGAAGGAGGAGCTGTTGACGGGTCACGTTCCGCTTGACTTGACAAGTGTCTCACCAGCAGGTCTTTGCACCTCTGCACACTTGTGTCTGCCGGAAAGAGAGATACAACGTAGTGTTTAAACCTAGGATCGAGCACGGTGGCCAAAATCTAGTGCTCTGATTTCAACAGATTTACCACCCGTGAATCCAGGTTAAGCAAATTAAGGGCTCCATCCACAAGTCCCACATGCCTAGCGGAATCGCTCCGTTTTAGCTCCTCCTTCAATCTCTCCAGCTTCTTCTGCAAAAGCCTGATGAGGGGAATGACCTGACTCAGGCTGGCAGTGTCTGAACTGACTTCACGTGTGGCAAGTTCAAAGGGTTGCAGAACCTTGCACAACGTTACATAGTAACATAGTAACATAGTATCTGAGGTTGAAAAAAGACAATTGTACATCGAGTTCAACCTATTTGTGGTGTCCTATGCATGATGATTTGACTAAAATTTCTGACTGATGCTGCTGTCAGCCGTTGCATTTTATCCCTATTTATAGTAACTATACTGCATGACTATGCACCATACCCCTGGATATCCTTATCCATTAGGAATTTATCTAACCCATTCTTAAAGGTGTTGACAGATTCCGCCATTACAACTCCCTCGGGCAGGGAATTCCAAACACGTATTGTCCTTACCGTGAAAAAGCCTTTACGCCGTATTGTGCGGAATCTCCTCTCCTTTAACCTGAGCGAGTGTCCACGAGTCCTCTGTGTTGATCTAACCAAAAACAGGTCCCGCACAAGCTCTGTGTATTGTCCCCTTATATATTTGTAGATGTTGATCATATCCCCTCTTAGTCTCCGCTTTTCCAATGTAAACATGCCTAGTCTTTCAAGCCTTTCCTTGTATTCCATCGTCTCCATGCCCTTAATTAGTTTGGTCGCCCTCCTCTGTACCTTTTCTAGCTCCAGGATATCCTTTTTGTAGTACGGTGCCCAGAATTGTACACAGTATTCAAGGTGTGGCCTCACTAGTGATTTATATAACGGGAGTATAATACTCTCGTCCCTAGCATCAATACCCCGTTTTATGCATGCTAATATCTTATTAGCCTTCTTTGCTGCAGTCCTACTTTGGGTACTACTGCTTAGCTTGCTATCTATGAGGACACCTAAGTCCTTTTCCAGTACAGAATCCCCTAATTTTACCCCATTTAGTAGGTAGGTGTAATTTTTGTTCTTGTTACCACAGTGCATTACCTTACACTTGTCTGTATTGAAGCGCATTCTCCATTTGGCTGCCCATGCTTCTAATTTAACTAAGTCGTTCTGAAGAGACTCGACATCCTCCTCTGTATTTATAGCCTTACACAATTTGGTATCATCTGCAAAAATTGACACCATGCTCTCTAGACCTTTTGTTAGGTCGTTAATGAAAATATTGAACAATAGCGGTCCTAATACTGAGCCTTGCGACACACCACTTAGCACTTCAGTCCAAGTTGAAAAAGATCCATTAACCACAACGCGCTGCTCCCTATTATCTAACCAGTTTTTGACCCAAGTGCATATTGTGCTTCCTAGCCCTGATTCTTGTAGCTTGTAGATAAGTCTCATGTGTGGTACAGTATCGAACGCTTTGGCAAAGTCTAAAAAGATTACATCCACGTCTTTACCCTGATCTAGGTTTGCGCTTACTGTTTCATAAAAGCCAAGTAAGTTGGTTTGACAGGATCTGTCCTTCATAAACCCATGTTGATTCCTTTTAATGACCTTATTGACTTCAAGGAACTTCTGAATACTATCTCTTAGAATACCTTCCAATACTTTCCCCACTATAGATGTAAGACTAACTGGTCTATAATTACCTGGCTCAGCTTTACTTCCCTTTTTGAATATAGGCACTACTTCCGCTATACGCCAGTCTTTGGGAACCATACCTGATATAACTGAATCCTTAAAGATCAAAGATAGCGGTTTTGCCAGTTCAGAGTGAAGCTCCATTAGAACCCTTGGGTGAATACCATCGGGCCCTGGTGATTTATTAATCTTTAAATGTTTTAATCGGTCACAGACTACTTCCTCGCTTAAATAAGTACCTATCAGTGGGATATTCTCATTATTGAGATTGTGTGTCAGTCCCTGAATTGGGTCCTCTCTAGTAAATACTGTTGAAAAAAACTCATTTAGTGTGTCCGCTATGTCATTATCATTTTTGCTTAAGACTCCCAACTTATCTTTTAAAGGGCCTATACTCTCCTTCTTTAATCTCTTGCTATTAATGTATTTAAAGAATTTTTTGGGATTCGCTTTGCTTTCCTTTGCTACTAGTTTTTCAGTTTCTACTTTAGCCGCTCTTATTTCCTTTTTGCAAATTTTGTTACATTGATTATATTGCTGAAATGACTCTGCTTCCCCGTCAGATTTGTATTTTTTAAATGCTCGCCTTTTCTTGCCCATAAGTTCCTTAATCTTTTTGTTAAGCCACATCGGTTTATGATTTTTATTCCTTTTTTTGCTGCTCATAGGAATAAATTTGAGTGTATTTTTAGCTAGCAGGAATTTTAGTACCTCCCATTTCGCCGTAGTATTTTTTCCTAAAAACAAACCTTCCCATTCAATATCCCTGAAAAATACCCTCATCTTTTCAAAATTTGCTTTGCTAAAGTTTAGAGTCCTAGTTGAGCCAGTATAGGGCTGTTTATGGAAACTGATATTGAATGTGACCATATTGTGGTCGCTGTTTCCTATGGGTTCCCCTACTATAATACCTGATACCAAATCCCCATTGTTTGTTAATACCAGGTCTAAGATTGCATTGTACCTAGTTGGTTCCTCAATTAGTTGGACTAAGTAGTTATCATTAAGTGTGTTTAAAAACATATTGCCCCTAGCAGTATCACATGAATCGTGTTTCCAGTTTATCTCTGGATAGTTAAAATCTCCCATCACTACTATGTCTCCTACTCCTGCTGCTCTTTCAATTTGCTTTAGTAACAATTCCTCATCAGATGCGTTGATACCAGGCGGCCTATAGCATACACCCAATACTAACTTTTTTATTCCTTTTTCCCCGCATGCAATTTCTACCCATAATGTCTCGACAGTGTCTACAGTCCCCTCCTGAATATCTTCCCGTATATCAGGTTTTAAAAACGGCTTTACGTAAAGACACACCCCTCCACCCTTTTTATTTAGTCTGTCTCTCCTAAACAGTGTATAGCCCTCTAGATTGACTGTCCAATCATGAGATTCATCCCACCAAGTTTCAGTAATGCCTATAATATCATACTGTTTGCTTGCTGCAAGTATTTCTAGTTCACCCTTTTTACCAGTAATGCTTCTGGCGTTTACATACATACAACTAAGATAAGTATTTTCCCTTGCGTTAGGGACATCTTTCACCTTATGTAGCAATGATGACCTGTAATCGTCATTGGTTAGTGCTTTGGTAAAATCTCTTTTAGTACCCATGTTAGTAACCTTACTGCCTGCTCTTACCCTGCCCCAACTTCTCCCCCATTTCGTTTACTACCGCCATCCCCACTATTCTCACTGCATGACCTGTAGTTTCTAGCTAAACCCTCCCCCCAGGCTCCTAGTTTAAAATCTCCTCCAACCTTCTAACCATCCTTCCCCCCAGCACCGCTGCCCCCTCCTCAGTCAGGTGCAATCCGTCACGACAAAAGAGATGGCGCCTGACTGAGAAGTCCACCCAGTGTTCCAGGAACACAAACCCCTCTTTCCTGCACCAATCCCTAAGCCACACATTTACCTCCCTAATCTCCCTCTGCCTCCCTGGACTAGCGCATGGCACGGGTAATAATTCCGAGAATATTACCTTAGATGTCCTTGCCTTCAGTTTCTTTCCTAAGTCCCTATAATCTTTCTTAAGGACATCCCACCTTCCGCTAACTTTGTCATTGGTGCCAACGTGCACCAAGACCACCGGGTTGTTATGAACCACAGGTAGTGGTTCATTCCTATTCTATGTTTATAGTTGTCTTGCAGGCCAGGATTTCCCGTTGCTCTGGTTTGAGAAGACTCTTGTTTGCTGCCGGTGGTGAGTCTGTGTGATTGCAGCTTGTTCCCATGTGTTCAGCCTCACCTGTCTGTTGATTGCACCTCTCAGTTGTGCAGCAGGGCAGCTGCACGACATAATTAATTAAGACTCTCTGTTATATTCTGGCTCAGTGCAATTCACAGACGCTGGTGATATTTCCAGAGTTCTTGAGTTCTGAGCTAGTCCCTGCCAGTTCCTGCCAGTTCCTGAGCTCCTGTCTAGCAGTGTCTGTCTAGCTGCTTCCAGTGTCGGTTCCAGTGTCGGTTCCAGTGTCTGATCCCGTGTCCTGCCGTGAAGCGTTCCTGTCCAGAAGTCCGGTGGCTTTGTCTGTGCCTGGTCGAGTATCTGGCTTCTTGGTGTCCACCGGTCTGTCGTTTGGGATTCTGCCTGCCCTCCGGTTCTGAGAGTCTGTGTCGGCTACATTGGGGGTTCCTGTCCGTTTGCCAGTATTTGTACCGGTTCCGTGAGTAGTGGCTTTGCCGCGTCCGTCGGCCTAGGCCGCAGTATTCTTTGGTTATATTTTGTTACTGGTGTTTTGCAGAGGGTTCTGCTTATGCTGTCACTGCCGGTACACAACAGTATTGTGTCGGCGTGTGGACAGCATCTCCTTTGTTGTTATTTTCCTTTGGCAGTGTGCCGCACATATATTTAGTTTTAGGGTTGTTAGTAGCCCCATGCCTTCTGTTTGCTTTAGTTAGAGGTCCCCTTGTTATTATCCTGTCTCGGTTCACGCCTTGTCTCACTCTAAGACCTGGGGGCATCGGAGTTGGGCAGACCTAATCCGCCCTTCAAACGCGGCTGTCGTGGGCCCAAGAAACCATAGTCACTCAGGCGTGAACTGACCACACGGGTGAAACAATGGAGGTAGGGTGCTAGGGGCTATTTCCACACCACACCTTATTTCAGCGTCACGTTCTGGTGCTCTGGTGCTCCCTTGTTCTGAGCACCAGGAACCTAACATTATCACTAGCCATACAACAAAAAAGAAACAAAGCTAAATAGTAGTTTTTTCTTTTTTGGTCCAGTGTCTAGTCTAGAATCCCGTCCTGTCAAGAATCCAGTCCTGTCTAGAACTCAGTGTGCAGAATCCAGTCCGGTGTTTAGAATCCAGTCCTGTCTAGAATTCAGTGTGCAGAATCCAGTCCTGTCTAGAACTCAGTGTGCAGAATCCAGTCCGGTGTTTAGAATCCAGTCCTGTCTAGAATTCAGAGTGCAGAATCCAGTCCGGTGTTTAAAAATCCAGTCCAGTCTTGTCTAGTCTATCTTAAAAATCCAGTCTTGTCTTGTCTAAGAATCTTGTCTAGAATCTTGTCTTAGAATCGTGTCTAGAATCTTGTCTAAGAATCTTGTCTAGAATCTTGTCTTAGAATCGTGTCTAGAATCGTGTCTAGTCTTGTCTTGTCTAGTTTGAAATCCTCCTATGCCTACTATGCAAGCCCTGCAAGCATCTCTCTCAGCCCTGAACTCTGCTTTCAGTGCTTTGAAACCTGAGCGGCTGGAAGTTTTGTAGCAATCCTTAAAGCAACTGCAAAACCTTCTGACCAAAATTTTGCTTATTTTGCCAGAAGTAGTTGAGAGTTCATTCTCTAAAGAGACTCTTGTTCACAGTATGGTGACAAGTGAATCCTCAGGTTTAATTAGAGAGAAAAAGTTTGAAAGTTTTCTGCGGCCCAGGCTCTCAGAAGAGGAGCGTCTGCGTCGCAGAAACTTAAATTTATGCCTATATTGTGGGGGTTTAGGCCACTATCTGCAGACCTGTGAGTTGCGCAAGCCAAAGTGTGGCAACAAGTCCTGCCCTCTGGCCAAGTTAAGTCAGGATACAAGACCTACTCCTGTCTCTACTGTGGCAGAGATACTTGTCACACAACCCACACTAAAAAGCACTCTGTCCTATAATTGGGGTCCTTGGGCTAGGGAGCCCCATTATAGATTCAGGAACCAAAGGAGAATGTTTCTCTCCTCTCTTGATTTTCCTGTTGAAGCAGAGTTGCAAACCTCTGGAGCGGTACCCGATGCCCAGAGTCCTGGAGCGGTACCCGATGCCCAGAGTCCTGGAGCGGTACCCGATGCCCAGAGTCCTGGAGCGGTACCCGATACCCAGAGTCCTGGAGCGGTACCCGATGCCCAGAGTCCTGGAGCGGTACCCGATGCTCTAGGTTATAGAGGGACATCGAATATTATAGCTCAGGTGTCAATACCAGAAGGGGTCTCAGAAGCTGTTACCCCAGGTAGGGACTTGAAAAGCGCAACCCCAGAAAGGGTATCTAAAACCATAGTTCTAGAAGGGAACTCGAGAAGCAAAACCCCAGAAGGGATCTTTGAAGTAATATCCCCAAGTGGGGTCTCAAGAGACGCAGCCCCAAAGAAGGGTCTAGAGGTCGCTTCCCCAGGAAAGAACTTAAGAGGTATAGCGTTAGTGGAGGTTCTGAAGGTTATAGCTTCAGCAAAAGTCCCGGAAGTCTTAGTCCCGGGAGAAGTTTCGATAATTATCGACTCGGAGAGGGAGGCTGACGGCCCGATCCCAGAGAGGGAGGCTGACGGCCCGGTCCCAGTAAAAGAATCCGAAGTGCTGACCCCAGCGGGGTTCCCGAAGGCCACTGCCCCAGCGGGGTTCCCGAAGGCCACTGCCCCGGGTGGGGTTCAGAAAGTCACTGCCCCGGGTGGGGTTCAGAAAGTCACTGCCCCGGGTGGGGTTCAGAAAGTCACTGCCCCGGGTGGGGTTCAGAAAGTCACTACCCCGGGTGGGGTTCCGAGGGCCACTGCCCCAGGTGGGGTTCTGAGGGCCACTGCCCCAGGTGGGGTTCAGAAAGTCACTGCCCCAGGTGGGGTTCAGAAAGTCTCAGCCTCGAGTAAGGTCAATAGTGACCAGGTCCTAGCAAAGCACTCTAGTCAGTCAGATGGGAAGGAAGCAGATCCAGACTCTGTTGATATCTCAACATCTATAATCTTTGATGGGGACTTAGTCCAATTTCTGGCGCTTTACAAACACTATTACACCATTTTGTTGTCTAGACCATTTCTGGGCATCACTTCAGAGAACCTTGTGCTCTATCTGATATTTTCCTTTAGAGGAGAGCCTTTTGAGTGGGCGACCAGCCTAATGAAAGCTGAAGATCCCATTCTTCAGGATCCCCCAGCATTCAGTGATGCAGTTATTAAAAGATATGGTTCCAAAGAAATTGATTCAGGTTCCTCTAGGTCACCCATCTTATCTGCTGAGAGTTCACCGTATACTGTAAACTCGGCACAAGAGTCTCAGCCCGTTGTTTTGACTGCAGGATGTGCTTTTCTGTCTTCTTCTAATAGTAGTACTTTGCCTGAAAGTTCAGCTCCCAAGGTTAAGAAACCAATCTCTGATTTGAACCCAGCCTTGCTGGGAGGTACCATCAGTTCAGACAATGTTTGGGGAATTACCTTGGTCAGACCTCAAGAACTTTGTAAAAATAATAATAATAAGAAGAAGAAGAAGAAGAATAAGAAGAAGAAAAAGTAATAATTATTGACTCTTGCCTTGATATAAAAAAAAATATATATTTTTTTCCTTGTCTTGTGTCCAGTGGCCACCGTCAAAGGGGGGGCACAGTTACAAGCTATTGCCACAGCTTGTTTCTGTTAGACAAGTGTGTCAGGTTTTTTTTGTATCCCTTGTTTTGGAAAGTCTGAATTTTGGGGTCCTTTGACCCCTCCTCAAGGGGGGGGGTACTGTTATGAGCCACGGCTGTGGCTCATTCCTGTTTTGCATTTTGGTTATGTATTTTGTGTTATACTTCTGTTTATGTTCCCTGTGGGTGTCATGGGGTGTTCGGAGCTCACCCTTAAGGAGAGGGTACTGTTATGAACCACAGGTAGTGGTTCATTCCTATTCTATGTTTATAGTTGTCTTGCAGGCCAGGATTTCCCGTTGCTCTGGTTTGAGAAGACTCTTGTTTGCTGCCGGTGGTGAGTCTGTGTGATTGCAGCTTGTTCCCATGTGTTCAGCCTCACCTGTCTGTTGATTGCACCTCTCAGTTGTGCAGCAGGGCAGCTGCACGACATAATTAATTAAGACTCTCTGTTATATTCTGGCTCAGTGCAATTCACAGACGCTGGTGATATTTCCAGAGTTCCAGAGTTCTTGAGTTCTGAGCTAGTCCCTGCCAGTTCCTGAGCTCCTGTGTAGCAGTGTCTGTCTAGCTGCTTCCAGTGTCGGTTCCAGCGTCGGTTCCAGTGTCGGTTCCAGTGTCGGTTCCAGTGTCTGATCCCGTGTCCTGCCGTGAAGCGTTCCTGTCCAGAAGTCCTGTGGCTTTGTCTGTGCCTGGTCGAGTATCTGGCTTCTTGGAGTCCACCGGTCTGTCGTTTGGGATTCTGCCTGCCCTCCGGTTCTGAGAGTCTGTGTCGGCTACATTGGGGGTTCCTGTCCGTTTGCCAGTATTTGTACCGGTTCCGTGAGTAGCGGCTTTGCCGCGTCCGTCGGCCTAGGCTGCAGTATTCTTTGGTTATATTTTGTTACTGGTGTTTTGCAGAGGGTTCTGCTTATGCTGTCACCGCCGATACACAACAGTATTGTGTCGGCGTGTGGACAGCATTTCCTTTGTTGTTCTTTTCCTTTGGCGGCGTGCCGCACATATATTTAGTTTTAGGGTTGTTAGTAGCCCCTAGCCTTCTGTTTGCTTTAGTTAGAGGTCCCCTTGTTATTATCCTGTCTCGGTTCACGCCTTGTCTCACTCTAAGACCTGGGGGCATCGGAGTTGGGCAGACCTAATCCGCCCTTCAAACGCGGCTGTCGTGGGCCCAAGAAACCATAGTCACTCAGGCGTGAACTGACCACACGGGTGAAACAATGGAGGTAGGGTGCTAGGGGCTATTTCCACACCACACCTTATTTCAGCGTCACGTTCTGGTGCTCTGGACTCACTACGCAACATCTCCCTTGTTCTGAGCACCAGGAACCTAACACGGGTCTTTCCCAGCCCCTCCCAACAATCTATCTACCCGGTCCGCGATGTGCCGTACCCGAGCACCCGGGAGACAATAGACTGTACGGCGATCACGGTCCCGGTAGCAGATTGCCCTATCTGCCTTCCTGATGATAGAATCCCCTACCACCACCATCTGACTAGGTACCTCTCTTTCTTTTATCCCAACCGCACCAGAGGGACCGCTCCTCTGGATGCTAGAGGGAGCAGTCTCCTCCGGCACCGTCATTTCTTCACTATCATCCTCCGATTCCTCGTCCAATCGAGCAAATTTGTTCGGGTTTGATAGTTCAGATATGTCGAGCCTCCCCCTCTTTTTCTTCCTTCTAACTGTGACCCAACTGGCTACCTGATCATCATCCTCTTCTACCAGTGACCCCTCCCGCAAATTCTCCACCGTTCTGTCTAAACTACGCTCGAGATTGTGATATCATTCTCCACTGCGCTTGAGTCAGGTGCATTCCCCCTCCTTTGCCTATATTGTAGGCAGGTGTATAGGCTTGAATGGCCTTTTGCTGCTCCTCCATCCTCTGAAGCATATAGAGGGTTGAATTCCACCTCGTTACCACCTCTTGCTTCAGATGATGGCGTGGCAGGTTCAGGAGTGTTTGCTGGTGCTCCAGTTTTTGGCACGCGGTGGCTGAATGCCGAAAGTGGCCTGCAATTCTTCGGGCCACCAACAGCATCTCTTGCACACCCCTGTCGTTTTTTAAAAAATTCTGCACCACCAAATTCAATGTATGTGCAAAACATGGAACGTGCTGGAATTTGCCCACATGTAATGCACGCACAATATTGGTGGCGTTGTCTGATGTCACAAATCCCCAGGAAAGTCCAATTGGGGTAAGCCATTCTGCGATGATGTTCCTCAGTTTCCGTAAGAGGTTGTCAGCTGTGTGCCTCTTATGGAAAGCGGTGATACAAAGTGTAGCCTGCCTAGGAACGAGTTGGCGTTTGCGAGATGCTGCTACTGGTGCCGCCGCTGCTGTTCTTGCTGCGGGAGGCAATACATCTACCCAGTGGGCTGTCACAGTCATATAGTCCTGAGTCTGCCCTGCTCCACTTGTCCACATGTCCGTGGTTAAGTGGACATAGGGTACAACTGCATTTTTTAGGATACTGGTGACTCTTTTTCTGACGTCTGTGTACATTCTCGGTATCGCCTGCCTAGAGAAATGGAACCTAGATGGTATTTGGTACCGGGGACACAGTACCTCAAGCAATTCTCTAATTCCCTGTGAATTAACGGTGGATACCGGACACACGTTTAACACCACCGCAGCTGCCAAGACCTGAGTTATCCGCTTTGCAGCAGGATGACTGCTGTGATATTTCATCTTCCTCGCAAAGGACTATTAGACTGTCAATTGCTTACTGGAAGTAGCACAAGTGGTCTTCCGACTTCCCCTCTGGGATGACGATCGACTCCCAGCAGCAACTACAGCAGCGCCAGCAGCAGTAGGTGTTACACTCAAGGATCCATCGGAGGAATCCCAGTTAGGAGAGGACTCGTCAGACTTGCCAGTGACATGGCCTGCAGGACTATTGGCGTTCCTGTCTAAGGAGGAAATTGACACTGAGGGAGTTGGTGGTGTGGTTTGCAGGAGCTTGGATACAAGTGAAAGGGATTTAGTTGTCAGTGGACTGCTTCCGCTGTCACCCAAAGATTTTGAACTTGTCAATGACTTCTGATGAATGCGCTCCAGGTGACGTATAAGGGAGCATGTTCTTAGGTGGTTAACGTCCTTACCCTTACTTATTACAGCTTGACAAAGGCAACACACGGCTTGACACCTGTTGTCCGCATTTCTGTTAAAATAATTCCACACCGAAGAGGTGATTTTTTTTTGTAATTTGACCAGACATGTCAATGTCCATATTCGTCCCACGGACAACAGGTGTCTCCCCGGGTGCCTGACTTAAACAAACCACCTCACCATCAGAATCCTCCTTGTCAATTTCCTCCTCAGCGCCAGCAACACCCATATCCTGATCCTGGTGTACTTCAACAGTGACACCTTCAATTTGACCATCAGGAACTGGACTGCGGGTGCTCCTTCCAGCAGTTGCAGGGGGCGTGCAAATGGTGGAAGGTGCCACCTCTTCCCGTCCAGTGTTGGGAAGGTCAGGCATCGCAACCGACACAATTGGACTCTCCTTGGGGATTTGTGATTTAGAAGAACGTACAGTTCTTTGCTGTTCTTTTGCCAGCTTAACTCTTTTCATTTTTCTAGCGGGAGGATGAGTGCTTCCATCCTCATGTGAAGCTGAACCACTAGCCATGAACATAGGACAGGGCCTCAGCCGTTCCTTGCCACTCCGTGTCGTAAATGGCATATTGGCAAGTTTACGCTTCTCATCAGACGCTTTAATTTTGATTTTTGGGTCATTTTACTGAACTTTTGTTTTTTGGATTTTACATGCTCTCTACTATGACATTGGGCATCGGCCTTGGCAGACGAGTTGATGGCATTTCATCGTCTCGGCCATGACTAGTGGAAGCAGCTTCAGCACGAGGTGGAAGTGGATCTTGATCTTTCCCTATTTTACCCTCCACATTTTTGTTCTCCATTTTTTAATGTGTGGAATTATATGCCAGTAATATATCAATAGCAATGGCCTAATGTACCGTACTGCTATATATTATATACTGGTGGTCAGCAAAATTATGCACTGTCCTCCTACTATATATACTGCGCAAAACTTAAATGCACCACAGGTATGGATGGATAGCATACTTGACGACACAAAGGTAGGTAGAGCAGTGGACTACTGTACCGTACTGCTATATATTATATACTGGTGGTCAGCAAAATTATGCACTGTCCTCCTACTATATATACTGCGCAAAACTTTAATGCACCACAGGTATGGATGGATAGTATACTTGACGACACAGAGGTAGGTAGAGCAGTGGACTACTGTACCGTACTGCTATATATTATATACTGGTGGTCAGCAAAATTATGCACTGTCCTCCTACTATATATACTGCGCAAAACTTAAATGCACCACAGGTATGGATGGATAGTATACTTGACGACACAGAGGTAGGCAGATCAGTGGACTACTGTACCGTACTGCTATATATTATATACTGG
Source organism: Pseudophryne corroboree (assembly GCF_028390025.1). Classification (NCBI taxonomy): domain Eukaryota; kingdom Metazoa; phylum Chordata; class Amphibia; order Anura; family Myobatrachidae; genus Pseudophryne; species Pseudophryne corroboree. Next base: position 813,003,792 of record NC_086449.1, on the reverse strand, counting down.
TGGTCAGCAAAATTATGCACTGTCCTCCTACTATATATACTGCGCAAAACTTAAATGCACCACAGGTATGGATGGATAGTATACTTGACGACACAGAGGTGGGTAGAGCAGTGGACTACTGTACCATACTGCTATATATTATATACTGGTTGTCAGCAAAATTATGCACTGTCCTCCTACTATATATACTGCGCAAAACTTAAATGCACCACAGGTATGGATGGATAGTATACTTGATGACACAGAGGTGGGTAGAGCAGTGGACTACTGTACCATACTGCTATATATTATATACTGGTGGTCAGCAAAATTATGCACTGTCCTCCTACTATATATACTGCGCAAAACTTAAATGCACCACAGGTATGGATGGATAGTATACTTGACGACACAGAGGTAGGTAGGGCAGTGGACTACTGTACCGTACTGCTATATATTATATACTGGTGGTCAGCAAAATTATGCACTGTTCTCCTACTGTATATACTGTGCAAAACTTAAATGCACCACAGGTATGGATGGATTGTATACTTGACGACACAGAGGTAGGTAGAGCAGCGGACTACTGTACCTTACTGCTATATATTATATACTGGTGGTCAGCAAAATTATGCACTGTCCTCCTACTATATATACTGCGCAAAACTTTAATGCACCACAGGTATGGATGGATAGTATACTTGATGACACAGAGGTAGGTAGAGCAGTGGACTACTGTACCGTACTGCTATATATTATATACTGGTGGTCAGCAAAATTATGCACTGTCCTGCTATATATACTGCACAAAACTTAAATGCACCACAGGTATGGATGGATAGTATACTTGACGACACAGAGGTAGGTAGAGCAGTGGACTACTGTACCGTACTGCTATATATTATATACTGGTGGTCAGCAAAATTATGCACTGTCCTCCTACTATATATACTGCGCAAAACTTAAATGCACCACAGGTATGGATGGATAGTATACTTGACGACACAGAGGTGGGTAGAGCAGTGGACTACTGTACCATACTGCTATATATTATATACTGGTTGTCAGCAAAATTATGCACTGTCCTCCTACTATATATACTGCGCAAAACTTAAATGCACCACAGGTATGGATGGATAGTATACTTGATGACACAGAGGTGGGTAGAGCAGTGGACTACTGTACCATACTGCTATATATTATATACTGGTGGTCAGCAAAATTATGCACTGTCCTCCTACTATATATACTGCGCAAAACTTAAATGCACCACAGGTATGGATGGATAGTATACTTGACGACACAGAGGTAGGTAGGGCAGTGGACTACTGTACCGTACTGCTATATATTATATACTGGTGGTCAGCAAAATTATGCACTGTTCTCCTACTGTATATACTGCGCAAAACTTAAATGCACCACAGGTATGGATGGATTGTATACTTGACGACACAGAGGTAGGTAGAGCAGCGGACTACTGTACCTTACTGCTATATATTATATACTGGTGGTCAGCAAAATTATGCACTGTCCTCCTACTATATATACTGCGCAAAACTTTAATGCACCACAGGTATGGATGGATAGTATACTTGATGACACAGAGGTAGGTAGAGCAGTGGACTACTGTACCGTACTGCTATATATTATATACTGGTGGTCAGCAAAATTATGCACTGTCCTGCTATATATACTGCACAAAACTTAAATGCACCACAGGTATGGATGGATAGTATACTTGACGACACAGAGGTAGGTAGAGCAGTGGACTACTGTACCGTACTGCTATATATTATATACTGGTGGTCAGCAAAATTATGCACTGTCCTCCTACTATATATACTGCGCAAAACTGAAATGCACCACAGGTATGGATGGATAGTATACTTGACGACACAGAGGTAGGTAGAGCAGTGGACTACTGTACCGTACTGATATAATACTGGTGGTCACCGGTCAGCAAAATTCTGCACTGTCCTCCTACTATATACTACAATGCAGCACAGATATGGAGCATTTTTCAGGCAGAGAACGTAGATATTTTCAGCACACTGAGCACAGATATTTGCAAGCACACGGAGCACAGATATTTGCAGCACACTGAGCACAGATATTTGCAGCACACTGAACACAACTGAGAGAACGCTGCACACGTCATCTCCCTATCATCTCCAATGCACGAGTGAAAATGGCGGTGACGCGCGGCTACTTATATAGAATACGAATCTCGCGAGAATCCGACAGCGGGATGATGACGTTCGGGCACGCTCGGGTTAACCGAGCAAGGCGGGAGGATCCGAGTCTGCCTCGGACCCGTGTAAAATGGGTGAAGTTCGGGGGGGTTCGGATTCCGAGGAACCGAACCCACTCATCACTAATAGAAGCTATAGAAAAGTATATATATTATTGTATATATCAGTACAGAGCAGTGTAACTGTGACACATGTGTCCTGACAAGCAGTATAGAAGCTATAGAAAAGTATATATATTATTGTATATATCAGTACAGAGCGGTGTAACTGTGACACATGTGTCCTGACAAGCAGTATAGAAGCTATAGAAAATAAGAAAAGTATATATATTATTGTATATATCAGTACAGAGCGGTGTAATTGTGACCCATGTGTCCTGACAAGCAGTATAGAAGCTATAGAAAAGTATTTAAAATTATTGTATATATCAGTACAGAGCGGTGTATCTGTGACCATGTGTCCTGACAAGCAGTATAGAAGCTATAGAAAAGTATATATATTATTGTATATATCAGTACAGAGCGGTGTAACTGTGACCATGTGTCCTGACAAGCAGTATAGAAGCTATAGAAAAGTATATATATTATTGTATATATCAGTACAGAGCGGTGTAACTGTGACACATGTGTCCTGACAAGCAGTGTAGTGGCTATAGAAAAGTATATATATTATTGTATATATCAGTACAGAGCGGTGTATCTGTGACCATGTGTCCTGACAAGCAGTATAGTGGCTATAGAAAAGTATATATATTATTGTATATATCAGTACAGAGCGGTGTATCTGTGACCATGTGTCCTGACAAGCAGTATAGAAGTTATAGAAAAGTATATATATTATTGTATATCAGTACAGAGCAGTGTAACTGTGACCCATGTGTCCTGACAAGTAGTATAGAGGCTATAGAAAAGTATATATATTATTGTATATATATTATCAGTACAGAGCAGTGTAACTGTGACCCATGTGTCCTGACAAGCAGTTTAGAAGCTATAGAAAAGTATATATATTATTGTATATATCAGTACAGAGCAGTGTAACTGTGACACATATGTCCTGACAAGCAGTATAGAAGCTATAGAAAAGTATATATATTATTGTATATATCAGTACAGAGCGGTGTATCTGTGACCATGTGTCCTGACAAGCAGTATAGAAGCTATAGAAAAGTATATATATTACTGTATATATCAGTACAGAGCAGTGTAACTGTGACACATGTGTCCTGACAAGCAGTATAGAAGCTATAGAAAAGTATATATATATTATTGTATATATCAGTACAGAGCGGTGTAACTGTGACCATGTGTCCTGACAAGCAGTATAGAAGCTATAGAAAAGTATATATTATATACTGGTGGTCCCCAGTCCCCACAATGCAGCACACTGATCAGAAATTTGCAGCACACTGAGCACAGATATGGAGCGTTTTCAGGCAGAGAACGTAGATATTTTCAGCACACTGAGCACAGATATTTTCAGCACACTGAGCACAGATTACGGAGCTTTTCAGGGAGAGAACGCTGCCACGTCCTCTCCGTTCAATCTCCAATGCACGAGTGAAAATGGCGGCGACGCGCGGCTCCTTATATAGAATACGAATCTCGCGAGAATCCGACAGCGGGATGATGACTTTCGGGCGCGTTCTGGTTAATCGAGCAAGGTGGGAAGATTCGAGTCTGCCTCGGAACCGTGTAAAATGGGTGAAGTTCGGGGGCGTTCGGATCTCGAGGAACCGAACCTGCTCATCTCTAGTTAGGAGCATCTGATTTGGTGCATTATGTCAACAGTTGGCTAGGTCCATGGGGGCTATGTAGATATGACAATGCCAGCAACGTAATCTAGACATGGGTGTAATGCTACTTATAGGATATTGGTGGTCATTCCGAGTTGATCGCAGCCAGTAACTTTTTGCTGCTGCTGCTGCGATCAATAGGCCACGCCTATGGGGGAGTGTATTTTAGCTTAGCAGGGCTGCGATCACTTGTGTAGCCCTGCTAAGCTAAAGAAATTTCAAGTAAATGAAGACCAGCCCTGGACATACTTACCCTGTGCGACGATCTCTGCGATGCTGGGGCCGGCTTTGACGTCAGACATCCGCTCTCCGTTCTCCTGGTCACGCCTGCATTTTCCTCACCACTCCCAGAAAATGGTCTCCAATGGTCCGGTGACGCCCAGGTACGCCTTCTTTCTGTCAATCTTCTATGCGGTCGGCTGTGCGACCGCTTTCTTCTTACTTCAGGATGTAACCCAGCGACTCCTGTCGCCGGGCAACATCGCGAATAGAAACCTATGGGGGTAACGTCTGAAGTCAGGAATGGAGGGAAAGCAGCAGTTATCGGTGATCTCTGCTGTGGTCCCTTAGTCGTACATTTGTGCGACGCTAAATATCTGCAGTAACTCCCCTACCTCCAGCCTCATAATTGTGATCCCACCACCCCCATCCTTCCGCCTGGAAAGTAACCCTTATCACTAATGGGCCCTACACACTCGGTGACATACACGGGCGATATGAACGATATCGCTTATAAATGAACGATACATCGTTCATGATGCTTAGTGTGTAGGCACCAACAGTGAGTGTCCCCACGGCCGTTCATCGTGGGTTTTCCCTCGTTTAGCATAGCAAGTCAATTTGGACGATGGTCGTTAATCGTTGAGCACAAACATCGTCCAAATCGGAAACATCGCCAAATTCGTAGGGCCCATATCACTTTTAGTGCAGACCTGCATCAGCCCTATCCATGGTACAAGAGATCTGTCTTTAACAACTTAACTGGTTAATATTTTTATTTTATTTTTTTTAAAACACTCAGAAATTGTCAGGGTTTTTTATGACTGAGTTAGGTTAAGAACACCTATTTAAAAAAAATATCCAATATGATTTTATAAAAAGGAAAACAAACAACACAATCTTTTTTCAAAACATCAGTGGTCGGAACATGGGGCGACTTCACATTTTTCCGGTGCCTACTACTCTCTGTAGCCTCCAGGGATTCAGAAAAAAGGTAAGGGACTGTGGGCCTAATTCAGATCTAATCGCAGCAGCAAATGGGCAAAACCATGGGGGTAATTCAAAGTTGATCGCAGCAGCAAATTTGTTAGCAGTTGGGCAAAACCATGATGGGCATTCCGAGTTGTTCGCTAGCTGTTTTCGGTCGCTGTGCAGCGATCAGGCAAAAAAATCTGCAATTCTGCGCATACGGCGCAATGCGCACGCACAACGTACTTTCACAACAGCCGTTGCAGTTTCACGCAAGGTCTAGCGACGCTTTTCAATTGCACTGCTGGCCGCAGAGTGATTGACAGAAAGTGGGTGTTTCTGGGAGGTAACTGACCGTTTTCGGGGAGTGTGTGTAAAAACACAGGCGTGTTACATACAAACGCAGGCGTGGCTGGCCGAACGCAGAGCGTGTTTGTGACGTCAAAACAGGAACTAAACAGTCTGAAGTGATCGCAAGCTAGGAGTAGGTCTCGAGCTGCTCAGAAACTGCACAATTTTTTTTTGTAGCCGCGCTGCGATCCTTTCATTCGCACTTCTGCTAAGCTAAGATACACTCCCAGAGGACGGCGGCTTAGAGTTTGCATGGCTGCTAAAAGCAGCTAGCGAGCGAACAACTCGGAATGAGGGCCCATGTGCACTGCCGGTGGGGCAGATATAACATGTGCAGAGAGAGTTAGATTTGGGTGGGTTCTATTGTTTCTGTGCAGGGTAAATACTGGCTGCTATACTTTTACACTGCAATTTAGATTTCAGATTAAACACACCCCACCCAAATCTAGCTCTCTCTGCACATGTTACATCCGCCCCACCTGCAGTGCCAGGGCCGGTTCTAGCCCTCTCTGCGCCCCGGGCAGGAAACGGGGCATGGCTTAATACGGGGGGCGTGGTCAGTTACGCCCCCTGTACAGTAGTAGTGCCGCTTAAATGCTGAGCGGTGCGCAATGACGTCATTGCGCACCGCACAGCAAAAGGTCCTCTCCACGAAGGGAAACTAGACACGTAGCGTCTAGTTCCCTTCACAGGAGACACAGCCGCACAGCCGGGGGGCACAGCGGGCAGCAGAGGGCACAGCAGTGGCAGATCTTGCCATGGTGCGGTGCCCTCCGGATGGCGCCAGCGCCCTCCGGATGGCGCCAGCGCCCTCCGGAAGGCGGCGCCCCGGGCAAAAGTCCTGCTTGCCCGTGGCAAGATCCGCTACTGTGTAGTGCAGCATGGTTTTGCCCATTTGCTAACTTTTTAGGTTTGCTAACAAAGCTGAATAACCTCTTTAATGCAGACACTTCCAGTCATTTCACTAGTGTTTCTCATAATGTAACTTCTACACTGGAAACTAGCAACTGCATCTGTGTCTTCTACAACCACCAACCAAACCCAGAACATGTGCATGAATCTTTCCAGTTGCGCAGTCACGGTTACTCAGCAGATTTGCTTTACTTAACCCTTACCGCCCTTCAGCCTCGCAGTCCTTGAGAAAGTCAAGATCCCTGTATGTGATGTGAATCTCACTCTGACATAACATAAAGAGATTGCAGAATGGAATTACCTTGGTCTATACATGCACAAGGCATGTCTGTGTCTGTCATTCCTTCTCTTCTATAATTATGTGTATATATTAGTTTGAGAAAAAAAAATATATTTTAAAATGCTCAAAGACATATAAAATGGGTAAGATTTGCATAATCATACAACTTTACAGGCCAAAATCTCTTGCACTGGGTAGTGGAAAACAGGACGGCTGTAAGTAATCTTTGCTCATGGACGATGGTAGGACTGAGGAGTAATATTACTGATCTGTGAGAAGCTGAGGAACAGGTGAAAGCTGCTGGCAACTGTGGACCCTGGAGATGCAGCTGAGGACCTGAAGGAAGTCCAGGAGATACTTATTCACAGATGATGAATAATATGGAGTCGGAACACGGGATTCACTGGAATGGAAACTGAATGCTGGCGTACTGGAATGAAGAGAACAACTGAATACTCCGGAATGTAGATGAAAAGCAGGACACTCATGTAGGAGACAAATAGCTGGATACGGAGTAAAACCGGATAGCTGGATTTCTGAGAACTCTGGAATGGAACCAGAATAGAAGGATAGCTGAGTGCACTGGAAAGCAACCAGAATACCATAGTCTCCAGAATTGAGCCTGACTAGATGTGGAAGAGATGAAGATGCTGAGTCTAGAGCGGAGCCTAACATGCCAGTGGTCTTCACCAAGGGCCCCCGCAAGGGGTCGTGGCCCTCTGACTGGGTTTCCCAGTACTAGTTCCAGAATAAACCGGATGGAAGGATATAGCAGGAACCAGGATGATGCTGGATCATCAGGATGAAATCGGAATAACAGAAGCACCATAATGGAACCGATGGTGCAGGTTATCAGACTGGAACCGATGGTGCAGGTTATCGGACTGGAACCAATGGCGCAGGATTTTTGACTGGAAACAGGAGAGGTATAAACATGGCTATAGACTACATTGCACTGGTCACTTCTGTCTACCAAGGAAGTCCCTTTATACCCTTGGCTGATCAGGGATTGGCTGTGGGCGTCATATGACTGCAGACTGGTCTCCTGTTGGTGCTTGGATAGCCACCTGACTCAGACGGTTATGGCTATGCCCAGCAGATTGAAGCCAGTGAG